>NC_091439.1:85738513-86038513 GCF_964237555.1 Oryctolagus cuniculus | reverse complement strand
CCATGATTGAATTTGATTTATTAATTAGGCACAGTAAAAACTTAACACCAAAAATTAGTAACAAAATATACCAATACAGTGTAATAAAAGTCACTTAAGACTTACGAATTTTTGCTTCTGGAATTTTCTATTTAATATTTTCAGATCATGGTTGACCTCAAACAACTAAAACAGTGGAAAGTAAAACGCTAGATAAGGGGGAATTACTGTATGATATAAGAAACTTACATTTGTTAAGAAGACCACAAATTACATAATAAGTCTTTACCTACTGGTAAGCTATGAACTTTGTGCTGGAGGACGAAAGTTTTCCCAAAGTTGTAAATTTGTTATGAGAGTTCAAATTTTACCCTTGGCAACATAAACTGTCAGTTATGCTCTTGCAAGAGTGAGACTCACTTCACCCATAGTTGAGAAAATGCCTGTCACATACTCTCTTAATCTTCCAAGTGAAATGAGAAATGAGAAATGAGAAACCAACAAACAAAAAGGCTAGCCCAGGCACAACTCAAACAATTGCACAAATGTTTTCCTGAAGACAACCATCCTACTTTGATATGAAGCTGAATGTCTTTGTATTTCCCATTTAGTCATACAGCGTATTTAGAGACATGTATTGAAGAGTCAATACTTAATAGAACATGCTGTTTCATCGGTGAAAAGAATCACAGCACCCTTGACCATGAACCCATAAACCAACTCCACCAGTGATATACAGAGATCTTGTTTATTTGGGAGGTAGAGACAGATAGGCAAGAGTTCCCTTCCACCGGTTCTGTCCTCAAAGGCCCGCTGCAGCTGAGGAGCCAAAGCCCAGTCGATGGGGAACCCAACAGTTTGAACCACCATTCAGCAGGATTGAACCCACTAACTGAGGGTGGGGGCTGGGGAGTGCACACCCTCACCAAGATCTTAACTGCTAGGCCAAATTCCTTGGCCTAGAGAGATATTTTTGACTTTCTTAATCTTCCTGATACCTATACCTCAATCAGCTGTCAAATTTCTCCTTTTATCTCTACAAGGTCTACATTTTTACTGCTACTACTCTAGTTCCATCTAGTATTAGCTTCTATTTTGGAAAAAAAAAAAGTAAAATCTTTTTATTTTTCTTATACCTCTAATCTCTTCTAATCTCTTCACAATATCATTTAATTTGTAGGCTCTAACTTTAATGGAAAAGGAGAAATGGTGTCATGTGTAATTGAGAATATTGCTCTTTAACCCAGAGTTTTTCAGTTAGAGCATACGGAGTATCTTTTTTTTTTTTTTTTTTTTTTTTTTTTTTTTTTTTGACAGGCAGAGTTAGAGAGAAAGACAGAGAGAAATGTCTTCCTTTTTCCACTAGTTCACCCCCAAATGGCCGCTACTGCCGGCACACTGCGACCGGTGCTGCTCCGATCCGAAGCCAGGAGCCAGGTGCTACCTCCTGGTCTCCCATGTGGGTGCAGGGCCCAAGGACCTGGGCCAGCCTCCACTGACTTCCTGGGCCACAGCAGAGAGCTGGACTGGAAGAGGAGCAACCGGGATAGAATCCGATGCCCCAACCGGGACTAGAACCCGGGCTGCTGGCACCACAGGCAGAGGATTAGCCTAGTGAGCCGCAGAGCCGGCCTGGAGTATCTTCTTACGGCTCTGCAGAGATGCCAGCACTGGGGAAGCGTGTCCCTACAGAAGTCCATGGGTCCCCATGGAGTTAAGAATACTGCTCTTTAACCCAGACTTCTGGAACCTCCACATTCTGATCCTCAGACTGCTTTTCTCTCCTTACCCTTCACTCTTCCTTCCATGCATTGTCATCTCCTCTACTGATACTCACTTCCGTTAGAAGTGAGTTTGGTAAAAAAGAAAATTATTTGAGGGATACTACTTGGTGATTGGTTATGTTTGGATAATGAAGGGGAGAAGATACAAGAAAATCCCTCAATATTCTAAAGTGCAGTGAATAAGAAATAGTACCATTAATAGAAACACTAAAATCAGATGAGGAGTTAAAGGTTAATTGGAAAGAAAACATGGATATATAACATGGATATATATATTATGGTGTAAAATCACTAGTATCGTGGAAATCACTGCCCTGTATACAGCCTTAGTTCTCTTGATCTCCCTCATTTTATCACATCTTACCAGCAGAAACTTCATCCTGGTTATATTCAAATCCTTGATTATTATTCACCTATACCCAGATGAACATGACTAAAGAAAGCACACAACTTTAGGTGTAGGTGCTCCACTGTCAGATGGGCCCTAATATCTACTCAGAAAGAAAAATACACTCACTTGATCTATTCTCTCTCCACATTTCTTACAGACTATTTCAAACCTCTTTTCTATCCTCACACACTCTACACCTGTTCTCCTATTTTCACATTGGCTGTTGACCTTACTTACTATTTTACAGGGGAAATAAATGTAATAAAAAAAATTCCCACAAACCTTCACCACCATATCTAAACTCTTTGTGCATCCCTGCCCATGTTTTCTTTGAAGTTTCCTGTCATCCTGACATTTCACACAAACTATTATTATCAAAGTTGACTTACACTATGGGCCCATGGCATCCTTCCCACTCAAGGTCTTATTCTCTGCTCTTGCATCATCACCATCAACTTTCTCTCTCTACCAAATTCCGTGTTTTCTAATAGTTTACATGCATGACATCATCTTTCCCATGGTAACAAAAAGATCCTTCTCTTAACTTCACAGACTCTCCTCCCACTAATTCTCTACTCTGGTCTTCTCTTTACAGTTGTCTGTAGTCACTCTTTTTACTTTTCTTGTTCCTACTCTGCATTTCCTTCAGACTTTTTCCTCTGCTACCCTACTGAGACTACTGCCCAGGGACATGGATAATCTCCACATTTGCTAAACCCAGCGGTGAGTTCTCAATCTTCATCACATCTCTTTCTTCAGCGCTTACTGTGTTGAAACATTTTTCATATGGCTGCCAGCATTTAATTCTCCTGGTTGTCCCTAACCTCCATGTACACTCCTTCTCCAAATCTTCCGCAAATTTCTCCTTAGTTTCTCAACCTGTGCACAATGGAGTAACCCAGAGCTCAGTCCTCAAATTCTTTCTTCTCTCCCACACACACTACCTCCATGATTTCTGACTTCAAACACTGCAAGTAAGAATCCACAAGTAAGAATCCTAAAATTAAATATGTCTTAATTAATTGTAGGTGATTTTACATAGTAGCACTATTTACAAATTATCAAGAAACATATCTAACTTGTAAAAAAGACTTTCATCTTATTCCCAAATATTAGGTATTTTCTTGTTATTTTTGAAAATATGCAAATAGCCCAATGCACATATTGAAAGACATATTTTTGTATTTGTTTTTTATTTTTTAATATTTATTTACTTGAAAGTCAGAGTTACACGGAGAGAGAAGGAGAGGCAGAGAGAGAGAGAGAGAGAGAGATAGGTCTTCCATCCACTGGTTCACTCCCCAATTAGCCACCATGGCCAGAGCTGCTCCCATCCGAAGCCAGGAGCCAGGAGCTGCCTCCAGGTCTCCCACGTGGGTGCAGGGGCCCAAGCACTTGGGCCATCCTCCACTGCTTTCCCAGACAATAGCAGAGAGCCGGAATGGAAGTGGAGCAGCCAGGACTTGAACCAGAGCCCACATGGGATGCTGGCACTGCAGGCAGCGGCTTTACCCACTCCGCCACAGTGCCAGTCCCTTGTATTTGTTTTTTATATCAAATTTTATAACACTACCTCTGTGATTGATCCAGTTTGTGACTTTAAACACCATTCAGATTATTATGACTCCCAAACTTACAACTCCTTCCAGGAACTCTCCTGAATTCCAGACACGTATACTGGGCCCATGACTAACGTAGATTTCCACTTTGGTACATCTTTAACTTGTAATCTCAAATCTACCAACTGTCAAAGTCTTCCCAGTCTCAGTTAATAGTAATTCTTCCTTCCCAGTCTTTAATTAAAACATAAAGTATCCTCCATTGCTCTTTCCCAGAGTTATTTCACATCTAGTAAATCATGATGCTTCCAACTTCTAGAAACATCTAGAATCTCATCTTACCCACCCACATCTATTGCTTCCACTCTTCACAAAGCCACTATCACCTCTTAAAGTTTAGTAATAGCTTTTTTTTTTTTTTTTGACAGGCAGAGTGGACAGTGAGAGAGAAAGAGACAGAGAGCAAGGTCTTCCTTTATGTCGTTGGTTCACCCTCCAATGGCCGCCGCGGCCGGTGCATCGAGCTGATCCAAAGCTAGGAGCCAGGTGCTTATCCTGGTCTCCCATGGGGTGCAGGGCCGAAGGACTTGGGCCATCCTCCACTGCACTCCTGGGCCATAGCAGAAAGCTGGCCTGGAAGAGAGGCAACCAGGACAGAATCTGGTGCCCCGACTGGGACTAGAACCCAGTGTGCCGGTGCCGCAAGGCGGAGGATTAGCCTAATGAGCCACGGCGCCGGCCCAGTAATAGCTTCTTAACTTGTGTCCTCATTAGCAGGAAACTTGAGTCTGGAGCCAAAGCTGGGAAAAGAACCCAAGTGCTGTCACCTGGGGGCTGGCATCCTAACCAGTACCTTAATCAGCAAGTCAAATGCTCACCGCTCAGCCATCATAATGAAAGACCTACAGGCCTCCTTACATTGTACTTTTGTTCCTGTTTTTCTGTCTCTTCCAGGAACCCTGGCTTCTGTGGGATGCTTGCTTGCACATATTCCAGCCACACTCTGCCTTAGGAAGGCTCTCCCCTCAGAGATGTTTCCACTTTTACCCTCTTTGTTGCAATCACATATTTCCAGTGAGGTCTTCACTGGGCACTTTTTTAAAAATCGCAAACCAGCCCCTCTGTCCACATGGACCCTCAGTTTTCCTCTTAGCTTAACATTCCTCCAAAGCACTTTGCCTCAGCTGACAGCATTTGTATCTCAGTGCCCTCCACGCAGCTGAGGTGAAGACACAGCAGGGGTGGACAACTGCATACCACTAGTGCCTGCACCAATTGCTAGAGTAAAACAGTGACCCAAGAAGATGCGATGTAGGGCACACATAATGCAGATGCCAACTGACATAATCACACCAACTCAGTCTGATTTTTACTACCTGCCTATTTAAAACATGTCTCATGTGCACATCTTTGAAGTGATTTTTTTTTTGGAAATAGATTTGAAACAGATTTCCATTTCTGTATCTGTGCTTAACCCTTGTACTCAACACATTGATCTTCTATTCATCATTTTCTGTTCTTTTTAAATTTATGTTCACCTTGCTGTACATTCAGTACACAAGCTAAAAAAAGTATTTGACATTATTGATGTTTCTCTTTACCCAATGTGCCAGTTTGTTATGCCTCTGGAAAGGTGACCTTTTTTTGTGAAGGAATAGGACATAAATAATTTGGGTAGTATGTTTAGTTATGCCTTTGTTCAGATGTCTAACAAATGAGTTTTTAAACTTTTATTTTAGACAATTTGTTAAAAAAAAGTAAACACAAAAATATATCTTCCAATATGTGCATTTGCATATTTACATGTTTTCAAAATTAGAAAATACATAGTATTTAGGAATATGATATGAAAATCATTTTCACAAATTACAGATGCCCTGATAACTCATAAGTAGTGAAACTATATAAGGTCATCTCTAATGAGTGAAAACATTTTTGATTTCACACTTCCTACATCTTTCACTCTGTTTATAAGAATTTTGAAGACATTTAAACATTTAAAATTTTTTAATTAAAGTTTTTTTGTTTATATAAGGTGAAAAACTTTATGTATTTCATATATACAGATTTAGGAGCATAGTGGTACTTCACTCCCGCCCACACTCCTGTCTCCCTCCCTTCCTTTCTTATTCTGTCTTTTAATTTTTACAACAACATGCTTTCAGTTTATTTTATAATCACAAGATTAAAAGATATTTTAACTAGCAAACCTGACTAAATATCTCTACCCAGTTTGGAATTGCTAAGCTTTCATGTAACAAAAAGGGTCTTCGTAATCTTTAAGTTGGTGGCTGAAAGACATTGTTCATGACTCAGAGTGTGTATCATAAATTCTGTTGTGGTTTGTAATCACAGTAAGTAAAACCATCTCACATTTTTCCAAGTGACAGTTTTCTGGAGTTTAATGATAGTACTGATCTTTGGACTTAAAGATGAGCTTTTAAATGGATTTATATTTTTAGTCCATTTCAGGAACAGAATTCAGCAGCAGAAGCCTCAAAGTTTCAAAAATTTATTTCTCCAACATTCAAATTTCCAAAATCACTGGAAAAGTTCCAACCCCAAGGTCCTGGAACCCACATTAATTATGTGCACATTTAACCATAGCACTTTGCCTTCCATATCAATATGTTCACCTTCTTCAGAAATGTTCTCTAATACAAACATGAATGAACTCACACTTGCTAACCAATCTACTATGTAACAGTATTTAATCTCCCAAATAACTCCAAGGGACAGATGTTATTTTCCCCTTGATAGGTGTTGATTTAATTTCCAGAAGAGTTAGAGCACAATCACTCACTTTAGGTAAGAACCATACTGTAAGCTAAACTCTCACTTTCATAAGAAATGGGCCAGAAGTCAGGACAGCATCTCTGGCATCTGCCTGTAGGCACTAGAGAAAAAGTGGGATGGAGACACTAGGTAAGAACTAAGTTACTGGAACCAGAGTACAAACTTAGCCACGAGAGTCAGCATTGATCAACTGTGAGATTATTTCCTATGGCCTCTGTGTGCAAATGTGTGTGTGTGTGTGTGTGTGTGTAACCTAGCTTTTTCATGCAGAGATTTACAAAAACTCTTCTATTCCTGTTGGTTCATTGATTGGAATACATGAACCCAAGATTATTTATTAGCATAGCATTGAGAGCCTGGAGAAAGTATGTCTACAAAAAGAGTTGTGAGTACAACACAATCAAGAAATTGAAAGGAAATCACTGATATTGATTGAATCCTATTGATCCTGCAATGGAGTCCTGCATGTGCAAAATAGTAATAGTAGTAATTCCTTGCTTCTTATGAAATTTTGATTTTGTTTGTGTCATATTCAATTAAAAGAAACTTGAGGGCCAGGTACTGTGGCACAGCAGGTTAAGCTACTGCTTGGAACATCCACTTCCTATTTCAGAGTTTCTGGGCCTGATTCCTGCCTTCCCTTCTGATTCAGCTTCCTGCTAATGAGCACTTTGGGAAGCAGCAGGTGATAGATAGATCAAGTACTTGGATCTCTGCCACCCACGTGAGAGACCTAGATGGAGTCCCTGGCTGCTAGACTATGCCTGGTCCAGGCCCAACTATTGGGACATCTGGGGGCTGAATCAGTGGATGAAAGATGTCTATCTCTATTTCTCTCTGTGTGTCACTATGCCTTTTAAATAAATAAATAAATAAATAAAGCCTAACCAAGAGATAATATAAGAATTAACAGGTAAATTAAGACAGAATTCTCCACCACCGGGAAAGTGAAAGAGGTATAACTCCCTTTTTACAATGTGATGCCAGATCTTTAAATAAACCTTACTTATGTTCAACAAAAAAGACAAAAGGGAGGATTCACAAGAGAGCCCATTCTTTTCGAATGCTGTGAAGAAACCCTCAGTCAGTAAAGACTGACTGAACCACTCTTCTCACTGCGTGTGACTGATTTTGGACACACACAATGGTGTTGGCTGGTTGTAGTATTATGACAATGCTGTTGGGCACGGAAGTGACAGCATCATTCCCTGTATCTAAGCATCGGGGTCCGCGGTGAACGGCAAATGCCTCTCGAAGGTGAGTCATCACGACAGTCAAGTTCCCAAGGTGGAGGCATGCCTCCCAGACAAGCAGCTGAGGGGTCGTTACGGGGGGAAAGCTCAATTACAATTATTTCGATGAGCACTCAAAACCAGAACTATGAGTAAAAGTCATAGGGAATAAGATTGAAAATCAACAACAACAATGTCTCTCTAGCATCCTTCATCACTGCAAGCTTCAGATAAGAGTTTTAGGAAAATTTAGAGCGGATTCTTCAGTTGGCAGTAGGGTAGCACAGAGATGATTCAAATGCAGCTCAGTGACCTTTTATACGACGCAACGGTAAGCATTACTTCTCCAGTCCTACAGGAGCAACACTCCTGTTGAAGCGTTGGCCGTCGCCGCGGCTCACTAGGCTAATCCTCTGCCTAGCGGCGCCGGCACACCTGGTTCTAGTCCTGGTCCGGGCGCTGGATTCTGTCCCGGTTGCCCCTCTTCCAGGCCAGCTCTCTGCTGTGGCCCGGGAGTGCAGTGGAGGATGGCCCAAGTGCTTGGGTCCTGCACCCCATGGGAGACCAGGAGAAGCACCTGGCTCCTGCCATCGGATCAGCGCGGTGCGCCGGCCGCAGTGCCCGGGCCGCAGCAGCCATTGGAGGGTGAACCAACGGCAAAGGAAGACCTTCCTCTCTGTCTCTCTCTCTCACTGCCCACTCGGCCTGTCAAAAAAAAAAAAAAAAAAAAAAAAAAAAAAAAAAAAAAACAGCGACGTGTGCACATGCTTTAACAGGAGCAGGAGGATGTGGATAGTGAGCATTTGATCCACTAGTACGCATAACTACTAAACCAGTACAGTTCATGGCAAAGTACTTTATTGCTTTGTCTGTAAAGAGACAAATGTGTCAGGCATTTAGAACAATAATGGTTTTCTTCTTTGAGAAAGCTTGACTTGTACTAAAAGGAAAAGTAAGAGTGGAGGAAAGTTTCTCCCAGAAAATTACACTTTCCCAAAGGTCATCATGAATTATAAGAATGTAATCAACTATCTGACTCTGATTTCAAGTCAGGAGTTACAGGGATTCATTTTACTATGAACAAAAATGTGCAGTCACTCTAACATTGATGACAAAGAACGGCCTCGTTAACTATGTTGAGCAGAAGACAGGAACCTAGTAAGGGAGCGAGATTCTTTGTGTTACTCACGAATTCAACAACGCCCCACCAGAGTACCCTGAAAGAAGACTGGGGAAACATTTCCTACTTCAACACTAAAGTCTCTATTCCATCCCTGGCATGATTTGTGTGTTTCTGTAACTTAGTTTCTACCTAAGTGTCTAAGCGAAGACTTTATATAAAGCGAAATATATTTTTGTGATCATCTATGTGATTTTCAGACTTTGGGTAATCGATGACCTACATTAAGAGAACAGAGCTGCTATGTGGACAAGGAAAGAGAAGCTAGCATTTAGCTGCCCTATCGCCGTTGCTCTGTTCATGGTGAGGATTGAGTCATTCTAATCCCCTTGGATTTTTTATCTACCAAAACAGCTTGGGCCCATCAGCAAATTGCAGTGGCATATGGTCCAGGTTTACGAGTAATCTGGCACATGATTAAGGGAAGGGGGATGTCATCCTTCAGCAAATACTGAAAATACCGTGAAAGAACTTGGTGTGGTTTTTAAAAGTCAAACTGATAAAATCATAATTGTTTTTTTTTAATTTCCCCAAATCAACCATTTAAATTTTGTGAATTTTTCTTCTGATGTAGGAATTTACCATGAAAAGAAAGAAAAAGTCAGGGCCTATCCTAAGGTGCTAAAAAGTAGGAGTAGTAGGAGTTTGGCTCCTTAGCTTTAGAATCAATAGCTCAAATGCTGAGCTTCAGGATCCCAGGTGCCTACATCCTAGGCCTGTGTTTCACTGAGGACCACATTTCCACTTCCCCATAATCATATTACCATTGTGCATAGAGCTAATGTAAGGTCTCAGGAATGAAAGAAACAACAGGGCGTTTCAATGAGACGTATGATATAGACAAGTAGAATAACAGTGTCTAGTATAACCTTAACCTTGTTTCTCAAACTGGAGAAAACATATAGCTACAACAATGTTTTTCAGGCCCAGGTGACTGTCAAAAATCACCTAGGGAGATTATTAAAAATGACACTGGTAAGAATCTATCCCCTCCAGAGATTCAAATTTAATTGGTCTTCAGTGAAACCCAGCATTGGCATTTTGTAAAAGATGCCTTCATGTTTCCAATGTTCAGCCACAGATATAACCCACTGAATTTGGGAAAGGCTCTGGTGTGCCAGGTGGTACACAAAAAATGTATGATACAAATGGAACACATCTTTCCAGAAAATCCATTTTGCTCAAAAATTTGGGTGAAACTGCTTCATTATTTTTTGTTCCATTTAAGAGATTACTGAAAGTGAAAAATATTACACTTATAATAAATCCAAGATATGTATATAAATATATGGTAATATACAAAATTCACATGAGGTTTTCAGGCCAAAATGCATCCCAAATACCTTAAGAGGGATACATTTGTCCATTCAGCTTCTCCTTCATTCATCAGACATTCTTGAAGAGCTAATATCGATAAGGCTTTATGCTCTCATTGAAACTACTTCAATTTTCTCCCGTTGATTTACATCAATCTACTAGATATCTACTCAATATTTATCTACTTATCAATTTAGAAAAAAAAAAAAACTGTGTGTGCTCATGCATGTGAGTTTATCTTCTAACCAGTGAAAATGTGTTTGGAAGGATCGCTAATGCTAGATGGTCTCTGTATTTCAACAAGTACAGCAGTTACAGATGCGGTCACCACAAACCTGGCTTAGATTCCAGTTCCCTCACAGATTATTTTATGTTTGCGAGGATCCTCAGAAACAAATCAAGTAGCAGAAATAAAATTGGTAAGCGGTTTTATCTCACTTGTTGACATTACAGTGGTCTTAAGAGCCACAGCATAACACCAATGATTTTTCAGGTTTTCTGGTTGTTCTAAGCATTATAGTCTTACTCTATACAGCTATTTCTCATTGGATGAAAGGTGGTTAATACTAAAATATCTGTGACCACACAATTCAACATAGATATATAGAGATAAAATTTCTCTGAGCCTGTTCTCTCAACACCTACCATATGACAGCTAGGGCAAGATTAACCTCTGTCTTCTAGTGGTGACCTTGCAAGCAACATCAGTACACCCTTCTATAGGATTTCAGCAAATTCTTCTACCAAAAATGTTTCCCACTTTTCCACCACTTGCTATTCAGGGATAATTAATCAAAAATTACTTATTGTTCATCTTTACTACATCTTTCATTAGTGAAAATATAGCAGTCTCATTTCAGTTTCACCAAAATAATTTTTGCAAAAACCCTTGCTGAGAAAATCAACCATTGACTTCTTGGCAAGCTGCAGAGTCACCATAGTAACATGGTCACCTCATCCCATCAGGACCTTGCACTACCTGTGCTTTTATGAGGGTTATCACATCCAGTGCTATAGACTGACAGAGATGAGGAGATGTGACATATTCACGACCGTGACTTTTAGACAAAATGTGACAAGTTTTAACTGAAAATATTCATTTTGGATATTTATATTATTTGGAAAATTCAACAGCCATGAATCAACCATAAATCATTTGCATTGGAGCAAAGCCTTGAGAAGACTCCAAAGTTCACTGATGGTTGAGGGAAAATGAGAGAACTAGAGATATCAAGGTGGTTTCTAACAGTGCAAGGAAGGATTCAAGTCACCTCCTCCATCTGACAACATCAAGAGTAGATTTTGATGACTCACACGGCATGTTGTTTATATGGACAAAAGTTATTTGGCAGTCTCTTTTTTTAAGTCCAGAAAGCAAAACGACCACAGCATAAGGAAACTCTAGGCTGGGCCAGATTTAGTGTTAAAAGGTTTGGAAGTGATCTTTTTTCAGCTTTCTGGCTGAGTCATGTACATTCTAAGGGTATTAGAGTGAGTCTTGGAGAAGGAGTTGGTTACTTATCCCCAAACAAAGATGATTCCAAGTCTGACAGAGGAGGAATTAGAGGCAAGAAAGCCAAGCGGTCACTAAAAACAAGATCCTGAAACAAACTCAGAGAAGGAAAAACAAATATCATATTTAGGGAAGATATATGGGTTTGCTGATAGCATGCTCAGATAACACAATTCTGGAATCTTAAAGTCTTACAACCACTCTGTAAACAGTTTTCCATATTTCTATCTAGCTCATTTGTACTATTAACATCTTTTTTCCCTGACTTCAATAGGACTTGAAATTTGTTGACTATTCCCTTTTCATACATCATTCTCCTCTTGTCCTCATTCCTCATTGAATAATTATTCAGTACTTGAATCACTGCTTTATTCCTCCACTCATTTGCCTCCTGCTCTTTCATCTGCCTACCATAACCTTAATCTGGCCACTACCACCATCTCTACTACCTAAAACAGGTGGAGTGGGAATAAAGTAAAACTGTAGATCTATGCCACTGCAAGTCAACAAGGTCCACTTGGATCTTAATATTGCCTAAAAATCCTGTTGTGTTCCTAGTCATCAGTCTCTCACCCTCCAGATGAACCATTACTATTCTACCTGTTTCTCATAAGCACCCTACCCCGTAATCTCATCAGTTGCTCTCTGCAAAAATCCTCTTCTCGTTTTTAACTGAGAAACTGAGAACACAGAGACAATCAGATAAAAACTTGTCCACTTTCATGCATACCCACCCACACATTTTCTATTTTTGTTATTTATCTTTTTCTTATCTCTCTAGAAAAGTTATTTCATTCTCCTTTTTAAAGCTAATCTTTCATCATCTCCAGAAATTGTTCAATCATTTATTCTCTCATATAAAAACTGTTCTGACCTCTGTTTCTCCATTGACATTTTCTGTTTTACAAACAAGTTGCTAAAGCCTCCACCAGGCAAAACATTCTGCTATAGCCCTCTATCTATGTCCAACTACCACTGATTCTCTTCCCTAAAAAAAATTAATTCAAGAAGTGGTGTATACCCAATGACTCAAATTTTTTGTCATTCACTTCACTCCTTGATTCTTCTACCTATAGCTACCACCCCTCCCTCATCACTGAAATAATTCTTTCAAATGTAGGATAACCATATATCCTGCTTTGCCTACAGTACTCCTGGCCTATACATGTTGTCCTATTATAATTATTACCAGTAACCATTTTCATTCTCAAATATTTTCCATTTAAGACAATAATTTATATAATCACCCCTTCCACTTTTTCAGTCCCTACCTTGCTTTATGTACTACAATAGCATCTGTAACCCAGGCTGTTTCTTTGAACTCCCTTGAGTCCAGGAAAATATCTTCATGTTTTACCAGCAATTCCTCCTAGTCTCTGGTTTAGTCTCTTATTTAGCTGTCTACTTCTTAAAATACAATATTGCTACAGACTTATCCAATGATCAATACCTGGATACTATATGTATGCCAATGGCATCAGTTCTATCACTATACAATAACTCCCAATTTTACATCTCTAGCCCAAATCTCTCACCTGATGTCTATGCCGTTAGACAAGCTACCTTTGGAAATTTTTACTTGAAGGTTCAAAAATACGCTGAAAATGAAACCCACCTCAAAACTGAACTCATGGATGCCCCTTCCTATTTTATTTCTGTTCCCAGTCCACCATATCTAGGTGAATGGATGCACCCACACATGTGCTTTATCTGAGACTGAAGATCATCTTTGGCCCATCACCTTCCCTTACTCCCCATCCTATATGAAATTTGTCAAACAAAAAAAAAAAAAGAAATTTGTCATCGATTCTACTTTAAAAATATTTCTTAAGTTTTTGACACTTGCCTATGACAACTCCGATTACCTTGTTTTGAAATGTTATTAGTTCTTGTTTTGATTACTATAAAACAGCCTTTTAGGTCTTTTTGCCTTCACTTGTAATACCATATGATATATCTAAAACCTAGGGTAGCATCACAGTGATTTCAGTAAAGACCCTGCAAAAAGTTATCTAAGTCTGTCTTCCCAGTCCTGCCACCCTATATACCAATTATAGCCCCTTAAAAACTACTGTCTTGAGCCAAGTCTTGCATGCTTTTGAGTGTACTCACATGTCTTCCAAGAAGGACCCTCCTATCAACTTCCTCTTCCAAATCAATCGTACTTGTCCTAATGATTGGCTTTCTCTGAGTGTCTTCCAGGTTGGATTTAGTGGCTCTTCTAACACAGCACTCTTGGCTCCCTTCTCTAACTGAATTTGTCACCCTGTAGTATAGTTTTAAGTCACTGTCCATTTCTACTGATAGACTATGAACTATGGGACATCATTGTGTCCATTGTGCCAAGCATAGAGCCTGGCATAGAATAGGCATGAACATTAAAATGTATTAAGTAAAAAAACCTAATTGATGATTATCATAATTAGAAATTATTTCTAACAAAGCATGTAAAATACATCTGAATGAACATTGCTTTGAAGCAGAACCAGCATCTCTTTCAGAGATTTGTGTCCAGTTCAGGGATTTAAAAGTCCTACAGAAGTACTCCAGTTATTTGGTTAACTTATGTTCCATGGTTCAGAGCTTCCATTTCATGCTTCACTATATAGTGCTTGAAGTTTAAGTTTTTCCTTGTTGTTTATTATTTGATCACTAAGTCACAACATGCTGTCCGTTATGCCCATATTAAGGATGTGTTTGCTCAGTAATTCAAGCCTTCATGAATTCCTACCAACCGGTATACAGCTGGCTTTCTTATATAGTCCCCTTCCTGCTTGCTAAGACATATCTTTCTCTCTCTCCTAACACTTGTGCTTCTCAAATACTTTTGAGCTAGCAACTGTCATATATACTCTATTATATCATTAATGTTGTTTTATACTCAAAGGATGATAAAAATTAATTTCTTTTGTAAGCTTATTTGTTAAATAAAATACTTTGTTTTGCTTAAAAGAAAAGTATTAAAAAATCCATTCAGTAGGGAATCTATGATTATGATGAGGAAAAGAAAGCCTTCTGGATTTAGTCATGTCATCCTGATTGAAAAGCAAGAAATGGTCAGTTACTAATAGAAAGTGGGAATAACATCAAAGAGGAAATTTGAATAAAAGAATATCTCATGATTATTACTTTACAACAACAAAATACACACCATAAGACATGACCTACCCAGTTGGAAAATGAGAGAAACTCTCACTATTGTTACAAACTGTGTTATTCCCTGACACCCAAATTAACATGTTGAAGTCCTAATCCCCAATGTACTGGTATTTGGAAGTGGGCCTTTATATATTGATCAGGTTTAGATGAGGCCATGATGGTGGGACTCCCATGATGAGAATAGTGTCCCCACAAGAAGAAAACTAGAACAAAGGGCTCGCTCTTCTCTCACCATGTTAGGAAATGGCAGCAGGAAGACAGCCATCTGAAGCCAGAAAGGGAGCCTCACCAGAACCCATCCATGCTGGTGCCCTGATCTCAGACTTACAGTGTCCAAGTCAACAAGAAATAGTTTTTCATTGTATAAGCCACCCATTCCATATCATTGTGTCTTGATAGTCCAAGTTGGCTAATATTTTTATGGAAAACCTAAGTCAATTTACCCACAAAAAAAGTTGTGTTGATAAATGGCAGGAAGATTTCTTTTCTCCCAACAGACTAAGAGAATTTCCCAAATTCTATCTGCCTATAATTATCTGATGTTTGCTGTCGCTCCCCCTCTTCGTGGAGGAATGACACAGGACCCTGCGCTGTTCTTTTGTCTGCTCGGCCCTCCCGGGTTTGCTGCTGGTTCTTCCCGGGTTGGCTACCGACCCTTCCACCTCCGTGGAAGGGCGGTTCCCCCTGCCACTTTCCCCACTTCCGCGGGGGAGCGGCACACCGCGGGCCGGCTCTCTCGGGGGCTGCTCAGATGTTCCTCAGGTGTTCCTTCAGATGTTCCTGGTGCATGTTGTCTCTCTCCTCCTTTATAGTCCTCTTCCACCAATCCCAACTCTGCTACCCACAACGCCGAGTACGCTGCTCTCCTCCAATCAGGAGCAGGTCCTGCTGTTTATTGGTTGAACTGGAGGCAGCTGTGTAGAAGCTGTTTTCTCCTCTCCCAGCGCCATATTGTGGGAGAGCAGATGCATAGAATAAGTCTTAATTCCAGTAACTTAGTCTAGTCCGAGTTGCTCCCAGTTGCTCCCCACAGTTTGCCCCTCTTCCATAACCTTCATCCCATCTATATGCTTCTCAAAAGCTTTACACACTAGAACAATTTGGAAGGAAACATTGTATATTATCAAATCAAATTATTAATAGTGTCAATTGAGATGAACTATTTTCAAGGCTATATCTAAAATTCCTTAAAAATCACATGACAATATTTATTTTCAAGGAAATTTCAGGGATTTCAAAATTTAATTACATAAACAGATTTTCAGAATCTCAGTGAAGGGTAGGGTTTACTGAGGCACCTGGGTTTAATACAAAGCTCCAACTCCTGACTCCAATTTCCTGCTAATACAGACCCTAGGAGGCTGCAATGATATCTCAAGTAATTGGGTTCCTTGAATAAGTGGGAGATCTGGATTGAGTTGCCAGCTCCTGGTTTTAGCCCAGCCCAGTCTGGTCATTGTGGACATTTGGGACGTGAACCATCAGAAAGGATCTCTCTCTCTTTCTCTTTTTTCCCTCTCTTCCCCCTTCTGCTTTTCAAGTAAATAAATTTTAAAATTTTTTCAAAGAATTTCAGTACACACAAAGAAACCAAGTATGACCCAGATATAACTCAAACAATGGGTCTTATGTGCCAAATCCATTAATCTGGCCCTTTAGTCTGCTGAGACGAAAGCTAAGCCATATGGCATGTTCTTCTCTAATTATAAACATCAGTTGTTTAATCATGGAGGTGTGGTTTATGTCAGTCAACACAGAAGTCACAAGGTCAACATCACCACTTGTTTTCTGCAATCTGGTAGTATCTGGTAAATCCCCAGGAATTCATGACCATCCCATCTTCAGTAAAGTAGAGTAGAGCATAGGAACTATCCGTGGACTCTAAAACAAAAGCAAAGGTATACCCAGTCAAGAACAATGCCAGGATCAAACAGCCTGTTACTTCCAAAGCAATTCTTAAGACTAAGAAGAGATTGCAAGCTCATTATCTATTTCAAAGATTCAAAAAACTTAATTTGAAATAAAAATGAACTGCTACTCAATTAACTGACAATAAGGGGTGCTTTCCTTGTCAAATAAGCCTTCAGAATGACTGATATAAGTGACAATGTAACTAGACCATGGCTAAAAAAAATAGGCATGTTGAGAGATGGTTCGTTTCCCAAATCTGTTGTGTTTTAGAACAAGCAGAAAAGAAAAGAATGAGTGTTCTCAAATTGATCTATAGAGTCAATGCAATCCCAATCAAAATCTCTGCAAGTCACTGTGGAGATCAACAATCTCTAGAGTTTATACAGAGAGGGGAAAAAAAAGAGCAAAGTTGGAGGACTAACACTAACCAACTTCAAGCCACATACTATAGAGCCACAATAATCAAGACAACTTGATATTTTTGAAAGAAAAGGCAAAGTGATCAATGGAACAGAATAAAAGTTCCAGAAATAGACTCACATAAATATAGTCGACTGATCTTTCACAAGTGAGCAAAGGCAACACAATGGAGCAAAGATAGTGTTTTCAATAAATGGTGCTGAAACAAGTGAACATCCATAATCAAGAAAGTGATCTAGATACAGACATATGCTCTCTGTGAAAACTAACTCAAAATGGACCATAGACCTCAATATGACAAGCAAAGCTATAAAACTCCCAGAAAGTAGCAGAAGAAAACTTAGTTGACCTTGGCTACAGCAGTAACATTTTGGGTACAACAACAAAGCCATGATTCATGAAAAAATAATTGTTAACCTGTACTCCACTAAATTTAAAAACTTCTGCTCCAGTAAAAAGCATCATCAAAAGACTGAAAAGACAATACACAGGTGAAGAGAAAATATTTACAAAGACACGTCTGATAAAGGATTGTTACACAAACTATACAAAGAACTCCTAAAACTCTACAGTAACAAGCAATCTGATTTCAAAAGGAACCAAGCCTTAACAGATATCTCACCAAAGAAGATGGCAAATAAATATCTGAACAGGTGCTCCACACCATAGGTCATCATCTAAATGCAAATTAAAGTAATGATATCATATTACTACATATCTATTAGAGTGGACAAAATTCAGAATATTGACAGCAGTACTGGTGAGAATGTGGAGCAACAAGAACTCTTGTTCATTGGTGATAGCAATGAAAGATGGTATAGCCACTTCAGATATCATTTTGGTGGTTTCTTAAAAATTAAAATATATTTAACATATGTCCCAGCAACCATACTCCTTGGCATTCACCCAGAGAAGTTGAAGATATATGTCTACACAAAAACCTGCACAAGAATGTCTATAACAACTTTCCATAATTTCCAAAACTTGGAAGAAAATAAGACTCCTTCAGTAGGTGAGTGTATAAATAAATTGTGGCTCTATACAATGGAATATTATTCATTGGAATTATATTGGAATATTTCAATAATAGAATATTATTCAGTGCTAAAAAGAAATGAGCTATCAAACTATGAAAATACATGGAGAAAATTTAAATGCATGTTACCAAGTGAAAGAAAACAATCTAAAGCTACCTACTAATTCCAACCATATGGCATTCTGGAAAAGGCAAAACTATGGAAACAGTAAAAATATAAGTGGTTTCCCAGGGATGGGACATGAAGAGTAATAGGCAAAGTATAGATAATGTTTTTATCAGTGAAAATACTCTGTATGATATTATAATGTGGATATATATCACTATAGATACCATTACACTTTAATGATCAATATACACAATTAAACATTTGCCAAAATTCACAGGATATGAGCACCTCTGTAAATTATAAACTTTGGATGCTTTTGATGTGCTAAAGTAGGTTCACCAACTGTTTCAAATATACCGCTTTACTGGGGCATATTGATAAGCAGAAGTTGATTCACTTATCGGATCTTCTTGATGTTGCTGTAGACATCAAATATTCTAAAAATACAAAGTCATTAAGAATCTTTTGGAAACAGAGTCCAAATTGATGTTTTACAGAGATTTTCATATGGGCCAATGGCCACAAGAAAATTTTCACACTGACTATGAATTTTCTGATTCATGGAAAAAATAATTTAAAGCATGACCAGCTTGGAAGCTGCAATTTTTCCCATAAGATATCGGGAAAAAAACATGACTGATCACTCAATTTTAATCACATTTTTATTGATTTATATTTTTTTGAATTAAGATATGTAAAAGTACACAAAAGAATACCTTTAAGAAAATATTCCACATTTTTATGTTTGAAGTCACAGCATAAGAATGACAAGAAAAGAATTCTGGGTCACTAATGAAATGTGTTACAATGATGCCTAGCTCACATCTCTGAACTCCCAACCTAGCAACCTAGCACATCTTTGCTCAATGAATGAGTGAAGAAATTACGTGGTGTTGGAATCTTGATTTCAGCATTTGGATGCAATGAAGTCAAATTTAGGATAAAGATGACAGCTAATAATCTTAACAGCACTAGTCCAGGGGCAATTCTAAGCACATTCTCACCTTACTCACCTCTGAAGAAGAGTGAATTTTAAGGTCAAAGAAACAAAGAGATGGCCACATCTCTGAAATCTGTAAGATACTTCTCATCCTGCATTACAAATTCACTAGCACCTATGACTGTTTGCTACGAAACAAAATTCAGCATAAGGTAGGTCCATCTTGAACCCTATCCAAAAGGGTTTAATTACTGAATCACACACACAAAAATCTGGTTATAAAATGGATTTATCCAGAAGGCAGCCAGATGGCCTAGCTCCAAAGCATTAGTGAGGATAAAGAGAACAAAAAATATGTTGCTTCCCACCCCACCCTACCCCCATGCCAAGGTGTTTGTTGGGACACAGAGAAGTCAAAAACTAAGTCATCAGGAGAGGTGGATGCTGGGGGAAAGGGATGAAATTGGCTCTATGACACCTTGTTCAGCAAGTGAACAGAACCCCTGAGGTCTCAACTTCTATTAGAAGAAAACCCCTCTAGACTGAAATCATTGTTTCCAAAAAATGTGGGTGCTACTTGCCTCCATAAGCAACTGTATCTTAGAAACGGAAATTTTAATTGACTGAAACCCACCGTGTGAAACTTAGAATGGAAATTGGGTTTTCCACCTACGCAGCACCTTTATTTTGGGCTATGAAGCATTGGAAGGACAGCAGGGAAGAGACACTGGCTATTGGTTTTCCCCTGTATTCTTCATTTATGTACCAAAAAGAGGAAGAAAAACAGAGACCACCCCAGTTCTGAGGCAGTTACACAAAAGATAAGAGCACTGCTGGGGGGAAACAGGTGCCTGTTGACTTGTAAGGTAAATGAATATTTGGTACATTTTGCAGTGAAATGAAGAATCACTGTAATCTGCTGTCTTAGGAACTTTGTCATCTATGAGAATTTCATTAGCTTTCTTTATAGCTTCATTTAGTTCTATGTATAGATCCCTTTGAGGACACAGACTGCATCTTGTTCATCCTGAAAGCCAACACAGAATCTAACACTTAGGAGGTTCTCAATAATTTGCAGGATGGAAAAAAACCAGATGAATAAATAAGACAAAAAAAATCTATCCTTGTTATACTTCTATGCTTTAAACTTTTTTATTGTGATATTAATATAAAAAGAACAGATTTCATGTAGTTCATAGATACAGTTCTAAGAATATAACGATATTTCCCTTCCTCCCTCTCTCTCTCCCTATTTCTTTCTTCTGTCTTTCTCTTCCTTCTCTTTCTTTCTCTCTCTCTTTCTTTCTGTCTGTCTGTTTTTCTTCCCTTGTGAGATAACATAATTTTAATTTACATTATAGTCAAAGGCTTAATGCTCCACCAACTAAAGAGTTCAACAAGTAAAAAGCAAAAAGTGTAATGTATGTGAGTGAAAGTGACATTTTGGGAGTTGATTGTTGTTTACAGCCCTTGTTTCTACTTATAAGGAACAGTGTTTTTTTTCTTCTTATTCTTACTACTTGTTGAATTCTTTACTTCGTGGGGGATTGAGCTTATTATTATAAAATAAACTGAAAGTATTTCATTGTAAAAATTAAAAGAATAAGTAAGGAGGGAAGAGAGAGGGTGGGAGCATGGGTCGGAAGGAGGGTAGGGTGGGAAATGTGATTATGCTCCTAAATCTGTATATGTGAAATTTGTCCACCTTATATAAATAAAAAATTATTTTAAAAAATCAAAAAAGACCATAGTTAGGCAGAATATAGGTAAGGGCTATAAATGATAATCAAATGAAAAGATGCTAATTTCACACATGTACAGTAAATTTTAAAATAATCACAGATCATTAAAAATATAGTAGCATATCATTGTTAACAATTTGTTTGACAAAGATATAAAGTTTGATAAAACAGTTTGCAGCGCTTCTAAATTTTTCAAAAACTAAAAATATGTTTTCCAGAAAAAGAACTTAGAAATCAAAAGATTGAATGCCTTAATTGAAAAGAAAGAAAATGAGGCCCAGGGAAATTTTAAACATTGACTAGGAGAAAAGCAATGAGACCTCAGGACATATCACCCCTCTTCCCCCCCCCCACACACACACATATTATACAAGTTTCAGGTATATCTGTATGTCCTGCTCTGTTGACCTCCAACTCATTTCTCAGTTCCCTTCATGAATGAGGGTACTTCATTTAATTGCATCAAAACTTCAATTAAAAAATTAGTGGAAGATACAACTAAAGTATAAATTTTTTTATTTAGGTGCAAAAATTTGAAATACATAGACTTCATAATTTATATTTTTCATGATCCACATAATCATGGATTTGAAAATTTTTTGCACCAGAATAACATCTTTTTTTAACTTTTATTTAGTAAATATAGATTTCCAAAGTACAGCTTATGGATTACAATGGCTTTTCCCCCCCATAACTTCCCTCCCACCCGCAACCCCCCCAACTCCTGCTCCCTCTCCCATTCCATTCACATTAAGATTCATTTTCAATTATCTTTATATACAGAAGATCAATTTAGTATATATTAAGTAAAGATTTCATCAGTTTGCCCCCACACAGAACATAAAGTGTAAAATACTGTTTCAGTACTAGTTATAGCATTAATTCACATTGAACAACACATTAAGGACAGAGATCCTACATGAGAGTAAGTGCACAGTGACTCCTGTTCTTGACCTAACAAATTGACACTCTTGTTTATGGCGTCAGTAATCTCTCTAGGCTCTTGTCATGAGTTGCCAAGGCTATGGAAGCCTTTTGAGTTCGCCGACATTGATCTTATTTAGACAAGGTCATAGTCAAAGTGGAATTTCAGAATAACATCTTTTAAGTCCATTTCCAAGAACTTTTTGTTATACACTCACATATTTACCCAAAGAATGGAAACTACTCAAAAAATAGCTTAAGTTAAAACATAATTGGGTAAAATCATGTATTGGAATGAATTTCAGAGATATATTAAACCTTTCCTCTCTAAGGAAATCTTTGAAGATTGAGCATATTGTAGCTGATGGACCCTTTTGCTTGAACTGCTGAGGTCATATGAAGGAAGAACCAGTTTCAGAGGATTTCCAAATGCCTTGAATGACAATGTTATAAATTAACAAGGGAATCAAGTGTAAAAGGCTAAGTCTAGCTGTCAATCACCACATGCGCCGTAGACACCGTTCACCTCCCATCATATGTAGGAGAAAGCAGCAGAAGCAGTAGCCCCTATTCTCTCTTGCTTAGACGTCATGTGCACAGCACCAGCTTTACAAGAAGAGGGGTATCACTGGGGCTGGTATTGGGGCTCAGCCAGTCACGCTGCCACCTGGGACCCTGGCATCTCACATCAGAATGCTGATCTGATTCCCAGCTGCTCTGCTCGTGTTCCAGCTCCCTGCTAATGCGCCTGGAGAGGCAGCAGGAGATGCCCCGAGTACTTGGGCCTATGACATGTGGGAGAGCTGGTTAGAGTTCCTGCCTCCTGGCTTTGGCCTGGCCCAGTTCTGGCTGTTGTGGCTTGGATAGCGAACCACTGGATGAAACAGCTCTCTCTGTGTCTGTCTCTCCATCTCTCTCTGTTGCTCTTTCAAATAAACAAGTAAATTTTCCTTTAAAAAAAAAAAAAGGCTGCTATGTAGTGTTACATGAGGGACCTTCACCCAGGCCGTTAACTTCCTCAGATGCCAAAAAAGTCAGCATTTGGTGATTCCTAATTTATCTAAACATAACTTTCTCGGAAAGAATTCCTGTGTTAAATGTTTGTCTTGTGGGCAGCATGACCCACAGCTGAGGAAGTCCATAGAGTTAGGGTTCAAATGCATCCCTTTCTCCATGCACAATCTTAAACAAGCCAGTCAAACTGCTCAGCCTTAGTGTTCTGGGTTCTTTTGATCTGTAACTAAAAATTCAAGATACTAGCTCTCAAAGTTTTTGCAAGGGCTATATTAAATACTATCTGTAAAGGCTTACTAGGGCTGCTGTCACACAATCGGAGCTGAGGAAGAGAGAAAGGAGCAGGAAGGAGATGGTGAGTAAGTTAGCTTAATGGTTATGCATCCCAGGTCTAATACCATGGGCAAGTCAGTTCTTAACACTCCTCCAGGCTGCATAATTTTAAGCAAGCCACCTACTTCCTCTGTGCTTTTGTTTCTTCATCTGTAAATAAGAAATAGTAATAATATTACATACATCGTAGTTTACTGGACAGAAAAGTGGTATCATGGAGGTAATTTGCAGGATTTGGGGTGCTTCACAGCTCTCAGTGCTTCAGGAGATAGTAAAGTGAAGAGGGAGCACGTCAGGAAAACGTGGTGACAAAAGGAACCTTTAAAAGGAATGTAAGTGGAGATCAAAAAGAAAATTATCAGGGCTGCAGGTGTGGTGTAGCAGGTAAACCGCCACCTACAACACCAGCCTCCCACGTGGGTGCCAGTTCATGTCCCAGCTGCTTCACTTTTTTTTTTTTATTATTTCAAAGTCAGAGTTATACAGAGAGAAGGAGAGGCAAGAGAGAGAGAGAGAGAGAGAGAGAGAGAGAGGTCTTTCATCCACTGGTTCACTCCCCAGTTGGCTGCTAAGGCCAGAGCTGGGCTGATCCGAAGCCAGGAGCCAGGAGCTTCCTCCGGGTCTCCCACGTGGGGTGCAGGGGCCCAAAGACTGCTTTCCCAGGCCATAGCACAGAGATGGAAGGAAGTGGAGCAGCCGGAACTTGAACCGGTACCCACATGGGTTGCCAGCACTGCAGGCAGTGGCTTTACCCGCTACGCCACCGTGCCAGCCCCAGCTGCTTCAATTTGGATCCAGTTTCCTTCTTATGGCCTGGGAAAAGCAGCAAAAGACAAACCAAGCATCTGGGCCCTGCACCCACGTGGGAGACCTGGGTGAAGCTCCTGGCTCCTGGCTTTTACTTGGCCTAGCATTGGCCATTGCAGCCATTTAGGGAGTTAACCAGCAGATGAAAGATTCTCTCTCTCTCTCTCTCTCTCTCTCTCTCTCTCTCTAACAATACCTTTCAAATAAATGAATGAATCTTTAAAAAAAAGCTTAAAGAAAATGATCATTCCAATATTTATCCAGGTCTGTGCAGGTCTAAACCTTTATTTTCCTGCATCTCTCTACAAAGGCTTTTTCTTTTTCTCTGCAGTCTTGGACTTACTAATTTTAATTCGTTTCATCTGATTTTGAAATTGGAGATAGTATTAACCACTGGCCTTCTGCATGTACTTAAAATCAACAAGTAAAAACATAAAAGAATTGCATCCACACCCTTCCCAGAGAGACTACAGCTGAACCGCCCTTCCCTTAATAATTAGGCTAAGCAGATGAGGCTTGCCCTGAGGCCTGGAGGTTAGCACTACCGGGCTGCAACAGAAAAACAACAGAAATGAGTTCCAACACTGAGAAGTCCCCGCCCTTCCAGCAGACTGCAAACTTCGGGTGTTTAGTGGATGGAATCTCCCCAAGGGAAAATTCATGGCTCATCACAAATTTCAGTCTACTTGCTTCTAAAGGTCAGAATCTCCTCGTAGATACTGGGTATTCGTTTGGCCTTAAAAAGTGGGAAGTAGAGAGAAAGTATCCAGCCATTGCTCTGGTTGTATGCTCGTGGTCCACAGTCGAGAGAGGCCAATCCCCGTCACAAATGAGTCAGATTAAATCTCAGATTTCATTCCTCATCTTTCTATTTCACTCAGAATCTAAGGAACAATTACTCAGTTTTTGCATTTCCCTCTTTTATTTATCACATTTTCTAGTACGATTTTGGTTTTATTGTATATGTAGGTTTTAAATTTTAAATTGTACATAGAGCTAACACGTGGAGTTTCATGAATTTTGACAAATGAATCAATGAAGTGTGTAAACATCACTTAAACAAGACGAAGGTTTTTTTTATCCCTGAAAGTTCTTTCTGAGTCAATACTGATCTTCCAACCCTCATCACTCTCTGGAACTTTGAATTTTGCTTCTACTTGAACTCCTGTAATATAATTATACATATGCACTATTTTCTCCCCATTTCCTTTTGCACGGCATAACATCCTTTTCTATTTGTTTTAATTATTTATTTGAGAGCCAGAGAAAGACAGAGCTCCTATCTTCTTGTCCATTCCCCAAATGTCCACAACAACTAGGGCTGGGCCAAGCTGAAGTTGGGAGATAGAAACTAAGTCTGGATCTCCCATGTGAGTGCCAGGGACCCAAGCACTTGATTCATCACTTGTGCCTGAAAGCTGGAATCAGAAACAGAGCCAGGACTCAAACCCAAGCACTCCCATGTGGGATGCAGGTGTCCCAACTTTTAGCTTAACTTCTAGGTCAAACACATACAATATTTTTTTATTCAATCTTAATATTAGATATATCTTTGGTTTTACTACTGAATATTTTTCCACCAAATGAGCATTACATAATGGCATCTGTTCTGTTGCTGGACAGTTGATTGTTTAGTTATTGGCTATTAGGAATAAAGCTACTGGTGGACACATGTTTTAGTACATCTTGGGTAAATTACTAGGAGTGGAATCACCAGGCGATAGGATAGGTGTATGTTTATCTTTGTTATGATCAAGTAGATTGTTTTTCAAAAGTGTTAAGCCTTTTTCCAATTCCATTAGAAATGTGAGAGCTGACTTGCTCCACATTATCACCAAGACCTGACTTTGCCAGCTTTTGTTTTATTGTGGTAAGAACATTTAACATGAGATTTCCCTACTGACAGATTCTAAACTGTGAAATACAGTATTGAATTATAAGTACAATGTTGTACAGCAGATCTCTAGAACTTATCATCTTGCTTAACTGGAATTTTATATCACTGATTAACAGCTCCCATTTTCAATTTACCCCAGCCCCTGGCAAAGACACCACCTTCAGTTTCTATGAACTTGACTATTTTAGATATTCTGCATCAGCCAGCCTATTTTTATTTTCATGTTCTAATGCTCATATAGTTGTACCTCTTTCTGATTTTACATTACATTTCAATGGTGACTGATGATGTGGAGAATCTTCTCATGAGCTCATTGACCATTCTTCTTCATGAAGTGTCTGCCCACGTTTTGGGGGATTGATTGTCTCTTTATTATTCAGTTGCAATGTTTTCATGTTTGTTGGACACAAGTCCTTTGTTAGATTAATATGCATTGTGAATATTTCTTCACAGTTTGTAGGTAGTTTTTTAATTTTTAAGTGTCTTTCAATGAGCTTAAGTTTTCATTAGTTTTGATGAAGACCAATTACTAAATATTGTATTATATTGTATGTATTATAATAATGCTTTATCATATTGCATCATAATCATAATGTACATCGTGTCACATTATACATTACACTGTTTTATATTAAATTGCTACATTATATTTTATATTTGTTCTGTCTAAAAACCTTCTATCTACCTCAGGTCACGAATATATATTCTCTATGTTTATTTCTACTAGCTTTGTAGTTTTAGATTTTACATTGAAGTCCACTGTGAGTCGCCAATTCACTTTTGAGTATGTTATAGTCTAGGAGTCAAAGTTGTTCCAATCCACTTTGTTGAAAGGATTTGTTTTTTCCAGTTTATTTTTTGTCTGTGTGCTTCCTCAGTTGTGAACCTCTCTGTGGTAGTCCATGATTGATTCATCCTTATAATCATAGAGCCTGATCTAACAGCTCTCTATACAGGATCTTAGTAAGTGAACATTGAATGAATAAATTCTCTAGATGCTGAAAGGAAGGTGAGTTAATACGTAAGATTTTTCCATTTACATATGTTTACCTTTTCTCTCAAAGTAGAATCCAAGTGCCTTTCCAGATACTACATTATGTAGCCAACCTAGTGTTCTTTCTAACATCATTTTATGACACACTATGAACTAAATTGTGTCCTCCTAAATTTATATATTGAAACGCAATCGCCAATGTTGCTATATTACTAGACAGGGGTTTTAGGAGTTAAAGTTAAATGGGGGCCAGTGCCGTGGCTCAGTAGGCTGATCCTCCGCCTTGTGGCGCTGGCACACCGGATTCTAGTCCTGGTTGGGGTGCCGGATTCTGTCCCGGTTGCCCCTCTTCCAGGCCAGCTCTCTGCTGTGGCCCGGGAGTGCAGTGGAGGATGGCCCAAGTGCTTGGGCCCTGCACCCCACGGGAGACCAGGAGAAGCACCTGGTTCCTGCCTTCGGATCAGCGCGGTGCACCGCCTGCTAGCCGCGGCGGCCATTGGAGGGTGAACCAACAGAAGGAAGACCTTTCTCTCTGTCTCTCACTCTCTCACTGTCCACTCTGCCTGTCAAAAAAAAAAAAAAAAAAGTTAAGTGGGTCACAAAACGTGACTTTTTTCAACAGAATTGGTGGCCTTATGAAAAGAGAAAGGGATATCTCTTCCTTTCTGTCTCCATGCCTTCCTTTCATGTCTGCATGAGCAGCCCTGTGAGAAGACGAAAGAAGTCAGCAGTCTGTAGCCCTCGCCAGAACCCCAGGCTGGCAGGCTGTGAGAGAATGACTTCCTGGTGTTTAAGCCATGCATTCCATCGTGTTTTGCTGTGGCAGCCTGCGTAGATGAAGACAGCCCTGTTTACCATGCTGCAGCCACATGAGCCTCTCTTTGTTCCGAAGCTCATCAACTCCCTGCCAGCCTCAGAATGTGCAGTTTGCTCGGCCCAGAATTCTCTTCCAGCTCTTCTCACCCTTTAAGACTTGTCTTTAAACCTCTGTTGACTGTGACTGTCTCCAATAACTCACCTGCAAGAGGCCCCCTGGTTGCTCTCTTCCTCTACACTCAGTTTATATTCTTCACAGCACTTCTCACCAACTCTAGCCACTTGATCTGATATTTTTGCACCTAGTTAGTTATTTACTGTCTGTCACTGTACCCTCTCGGACCCATGAACATAGTCAGACCCCTCAGAGCAGGTATCCATACACTCATCACTTTATTGTTAGCACCTGCTCATGACCAAAGTTCACTACGTGGTTGTTGAGCAAATAGATAATCAACTCATAAATATTCCATAGTCTCAATAAGATTCTTTAAGATTTCAGTTTATTAATAAATTTTATTAGGGTGAATGTAACATTTAATAGGAAAGATCACAGCATAAGGGTCAGGATAGCAAACAATGGGAGGGAGAAATGGATACTAATCTGCCAGTGGTTGCCATATGAGAGTAATTTCAGAACTTGAGTAGGGTTCTGTAGTTGATAATACCTTCTCATTCTGAGCTATTGTTTCCGGTAAAGTGCCAGACATGTTCCAGAAGAGTAATTATTTAATATCTACTGTCTGTCTCTGGGGGCAGGCTTTTGGCCTAGTAGTTAGGATGCCCACACCCCATATCTGAGTGCCTGGGTTTGATACCCACCTCCAGCTCCTGGCTCTAGCTTCCTGCTAAAGCAGACTCCAGGGAGCAGCTATGGTAGCTCAAGTCATTGAGTTCCTGCCACCTACATAGAAGACCCAGATTGAGTTCTCAGCTTTCTACTTCATCTCCAGCCAAGGAGCACTGCAGGCATGTTTGGAAGGGTGTGGACTAACAGATAAGAGTCTCTCTCTCTCTCTCTCTCTCTCTCTTTCTTCCTCCCTCCCTCTCCCTCTGCCTCATATTTATGTATTTCTCTGGTACTGATCAGTACACTGTCCAATATGATAACCTCTGGCCATGATGTGGTTTTAAATAATTATAACTTTTAGCATCTAGGGGAAAATAGTTTAAAAAAAATGGAGAAAGTATAATCTCAGGGAAGAGTTAGGGAGAAAATGGCAGAGGAAACCCCATGCAAATCAGAGGGACACCGTGGATCTATGTGGAGGGTGTGGACGCACACAACTCAGGACCCCAGCAGCTGAGAGCCTCAGAACCAGCTGTGGAGAGAAAGGTGAGACTAGACTCAGCAGCCCAAGCCACTGGCAATAAAGCTGCAGGAAGAGCCTGGTGTGAGTCTTGCTAGGAGCTCTGTGGGGGGACAGTGTACCTACCAGCCTAGAGGGAAAAAGGGGGTATGTTTCTCTCTCTACCAACCACCTGGCACCTGTAACTAGCCAAGAGGGGACAGGCACCATTTCAGACAAACATAACAGCTGTGCCAGTTCATGTTTGCACATCCAGCACCCAGCTGAGAGGAGACACCTGAGTCTGGCTGGGAGAATTCGACAAGGGGCTGGGTGCTCATGGCTGTGGGAGCACTGTGTGCTGGGACTATGAAAACACTGTGGCTGTGTGTGAGGGTACAGGGTGTGGCTAGGACTTTGGGCAGTCACTGTGGGCGGCTCCACATGCTCAGGGCTCCCTGATTCCCTGGTGAGGGTCATTGCTGCAGGATCCATGTGTACACTGAGGACTGCACAGATTCCCTGTGTGGTTCTTGTGGTAACACAAATGAATATTATGTCCACTGGGGCTAGCAACCCCAAGCATTGGTCTACTTGAAGAAGAGGGGGTGAGCATGAGACTAAGCCAACAGAGCAGGTTAAACCTCACCTCTGATAAAAGAAAAAAGATTTACCACGCACAATTTGGGTGTCACCTTGGACATTCCCCTCACCCTGGAACACTGAACAGAATTCCCTGGCCACACCCAGCACATGCCTCAGGGTATTCAGTGAAGGAGCAGAAACTCCACTAATCCACGGAGGCATAGTCTAAAGATAAAATCCATCACACACACAAAAAAGTATCTCCATAAATGCCTAAAAATAAATGCAGCAATTCAAGAAACAAGAACAAGGAAAACAACATGATGCCTGCAAAGGAAGACAACACTCCAACATGAGAAGCTGAAAATGGAAGTGATTGAAGAAATGCCAGAAATGGAATTTTTAAAATTGATTGTAAGATTATTTAGAAGCAATCCAGAAGCAAATTCATGAATTAAAGAAATCCATACATGACATGAATTAAAATTTCTCCTGTGAAATTGAGATTTTAAAGAGAAATCAAAACAAAATATTGGAAATGAAGAATTCAATAGATCATTCAAAAATGCAGTTGGAAAGCCTTAGCAACAGACTCAGTGATGCAGAAGAAAGAATATCTGAGTTAAAAGACAAATCTCTGGAAATTTTATAGTCAGACCAAAAAAAAAAGTAGTTAGAAAACTAAAAAACAGCATTGGAGATTTATGTGTTACTGTCAAATGACCCAACATATGGGTCTTAGGAGTTCCTGGAGACATGGAAAGAGAGACTGGATTAGAGGGCCTTTTTAGTAAAATAATTGCAGAAAACTTCCCTAATTTGGAGAAAAAAATGGGGCATCCAAGTACAGGAAGCACATAGAACTCCTAACAGACATGACCAGAAAAGATCCTCACCACAACACATTGTAGTAAAACTCTCCACACTAAAATATAAAGAAAAGATTATAAAACATGTACAACAGAAATGCCAGATTACTTTCAGAGGCTCTCCAATTAGACTTACAGCTGACTTCTCATCAGAAACCCTACAGGTTAGAACAGCAAGATATATCCCAAGTCTTAAGAGAAAAAACTGTCAACCCAGAATACTATACCCTGCAAAACTCACATTGATGAATGAAGGTGAAATAAAGTCCTTCCATAATAAACAGAAATTGAAAGAATTTGTCATCACTCATCCAGCCTTAGAAAAGATGCTTAAGGATGAGCTTCACACAGAAACACAGAAACACGGTCATCATGAAGATAGAAAATCTCCCAGTAAAAATATAAAGTAAGTCCAAAGTAAACAATAGGAATATTTGTGGAAAAATGGCAGGGCCAAGTCGTTACTTATCACCAGTCACCTTGAATGTAAATGGCCTCAACTCTCTAGTTAAAAAATAAAGATGGGCTAAATGGATTAAAAAACAAAACCCACCTATTTGCTGCCTACAAGAAACACATCTTACTAATAAAAATACATGCAGGCTTAAAGTAAAAGGATAGAAAAAGATATTCCATGCTAACAGAAACCAAAAAAGAGCTGGTGTAGCCATCCTAATATCAGAAATAATATACTTTAACAAAAAAAACTGTTGAAAGAGACAAAGAAGGGCACTATGTAATGATTAATGGATCAATTCAACAGGAAAATGTGACTATTATAAATGTAGATGCACCTAATTACAGGGCACTGGGCTATTTAAAAGAAATGTTAAAGGATCTAAAGGGAGACATAGATGCCAATACAATAGTAATGGGTGACTTCAATACTCCACTTTCAGCAATGGACAGATCCACTAGACAGAAAATCAGCAAGGAAACAACAGTTAATAAACACTGTAGACCAAATGGACCAAATGGATATCTATCGAATTTTTCATCCTACAGTTGCAGAATAAACATTCTTCTCATCAGTGCATGGAACTTTCTCAAAGGTAGACTACATGCTAGGCCATAAAGTAAGTCTCAGAAAATTCAAAAAAAAAATTGAAATCATACCATGCATCTTCTTGGTTCATAATAGAATAAAGCTGAAGATCAACAACTCAAGAATATCTAGAACATATGCAAACACATAGAGACTGAACAATATGTTCCTGAATGAACAGTGGGGTCATAGAATAAATCAAAAGAGAAATCAAAAAACTGTTGAGGAACAGTTTTCTTTTCATGCTATTTGTTGACCTCTTTACTTATTATTGAGTTAATCTTCTGTGTACAAAGTTAATTGAAAATAAATTTTAGTAAAAAATAAGAATGAGAATAGGAGAGGGAGGAGGAAGAAGGGTGGGAGAGCAGGTGGCAGGGCAGGTACAGTGGGAAGAATCACTATATTCCTAAAGTTGTATTTATGAAATGCATGAAGTTTGTATTCCTTATATAAAAAGTATCTGGGAAAAAATAAATATCTATGGAAAGTAAAAAAAAAACTTTAAAATTTAAATTTTCATCCCTCAGCTTGTAGCCCCTTTTCAAGTGCTCAGTAGCTGTATGAGCATTCTGTGGTACAGCATGTAATATTTCTTTCACAGAGTCCTACTGTAGAGTGCCTTCTAGACTTTTTAGATGACAAAATGACACATTAGTAATCACAAAGAAATGGTGTAAAAAATAAAATACTGAAGAGACACCCAGGAAAGATGCGTAGAGGAGGAAACAGTGTAACAGGGGAGTTTTCCTGGAAGATGAGATGTCTGATATGTCTATTTAAAGAGGTTAGGGAAAGGGTGAATGTATTTCAGAAGGGACAGAGAGAGGAGGGATGCCACCAAGAGGGACACCAACATAGGGATGGTACAACTGGTATATGAGTTTCTCAACCTGCAGATTTTGAGAATTTATCTATATACCAAAGCCTAATTTCCAGATACTTGCTGAGGCCATCTGATGGCTATAATATAATATAATATAATATAATATAATATATAACATATACTCATTACCTATGTTCCAAGGAATGAGAAGAAAGATAGGCAAAAAAGCACTGATGAACAAGACCAGTAAATGCCACATAATTATAATGAATTTGGGTGATTTCAAAGGAGAGTAACAGAGACAGGAAGGATGGAAGGGCACGTTCACAGAGTAATGGATGGTCCTGCTTGATGGAGACAGAAGTGATGGATAGGAGAACTAGGAGACCCCTGGAAAACTTAAGCTGGATAAAACCTCTAAAAAGACACAACACCAACCCTTGGTCTAGAAAATAGGCAGGAATTTCAATGAAGTAAGACAGAACTCTAATAAAGAAATCTCAGGTGTTTGGAAGTATCTAGGAAAGCATATCCAGCCAAGACATGGAAAGCAATGAGGAGGTCACCTGAGGGATGTTATTGGAATATGAAAGGAAATCAAGATGAAGAGGAGCATAATATTGCAAGGAGGGCAAAAATATATGCAGAGATTCAAAAAGAAAGAGGCTTGTTGTATTGAAGTGTAGAATTTCAGTGAGTTTGGGGCTTTGAGTTTAAGACAGGATGACTTGAGAAATAATGCTGGAGAGGAAAGAATTGTTCATGAGAACAATTGTAACCCATTTTCTACTGTTTAACCTCAGAAAAAAATATTTTAAAGTGTTTATTAAGGGTGAGTCTAAATCAGAGTTTCATTTAATCCTCCCATCCCACTCCCTTACTGCAATGTGGATTGGGAGGAAAGAGAACCAGGTGGACAGTGAGGAAGTTACTGTGGCTTGTTTGGATGGGAGGTGACACTGGTATGAATGCCAGAAGTCTTCATGGGATAGAAAGAAGTGACACCAAGCTCATAAGAGAGTTTCAGATAGTGGATTGACAGGATGTGGTTGTTGACTAAATATAGATTTTGAAAAGGAAGGTTTCCCTTTTTTTTTTTTTTTTTTTGGACAGGCAGAGTGGACAGTGAGAGAGAGAAAGAGAAAGGTCTTCCTTTTGCCGTTGGTTCACCCTCCAATGGTCGCCGTGGCCGGCATATCGCGGTGATCTGAAGGCAGAAGCCAGGTGCTTCTCCTGGTCTCCCATGCAGGTGCAGGGACCCAAGCACTTGGGCCATCCTCCACTGCACTCCCGGGCCACAGCAGAGCTGGCCTGGAAGAGGGGCAACCGGGACAGAATCCGGCACCCCGACCATGACTAGAACCCGGTGTGCCAGCGCTGCAAGGCGGAGGATTAGCCTGTTGAGCCACGGCGCTGGCCGGGTTTCCCTTTGTTTTTCAGTGTGGGCAAAATCTTTTTTTTTTTTTTTTTTTTTTTTTACAGGCAGAGTGGACAGTGAGAGAGAGAGAAAGGTCTTCCTCTTGCTGTTGGTTCACCCTCCAATGGCCGCCACGGCTGGTGCACTGCAGCCGGCGCACCAAGCTGATCTGAAGCCAGGAGCCAGGTGCTTCTCCTGGTCTCCCATGGGGTGCAGGGTCCAAGCACTTGGGCCATCCTCCACTGCCTTCCTGGGCCACAGCAGAGAGCTGGCCTGGAAGAGGGGCAACTGGGACAGAATCCGGCGCCTCGACCGGGACTAGAGCCCGGTGTGCCGGCACCACTAGGTGGAGGATTAGCCAATTGAGCCACGGCGCCAGCCAATGGGCAAAATCTTCTAGGTAGTTTTGGACACTTTGGGTGTGAGCTGACCATGAACTTTCCCAATGGTTGTTTTAGGGACAGCTGCATGCGCCAGCCTGGGGTGAGAAGGGAGACAACACTGGAGGTAAAGATTTAAAACTCTTTAGCACGTGGGTGATTCACAAGTATCCAAGAAGAATAAAATTCAAGTACTTTTCTAAGATTTTTCTGTACCTTCTAATTGGATTAGCATGTTAATGGTGGATTAATCCAAGTATTTGATATTGTAGTAATTACCATGCCATTGCTGGAGGGTTTACTTTCATTCTTTGCTATCTAAGTCCTATGTACAGAAAAAAGATCTGAAGTAATCTTCTACATGGAAGTCCTTCTGCAACCTCCATCCTTCCTTCTAAATTTTAAGTTTCTGGATGTTCCCACAGTCTTCCTGGTGTTCAGTGTTGAAAGATCTTGTTTTGTGAATAACCTGTTAATCTTTTCTCAATGGAAGGATGTTGTGAAAGTCCTGCTCTATGAAATAATGTTTAAAATTTTTGTGGGATTTAAATTTTTTTCACATGTTCAAGAAGAGTTTCTTATTCATGCTTCGACATCCATTAGAATCCCACAATCTATCATGTTGTAAATTTCCACTCAACATGAGTAAACACTCCAAAATAATAATAGTAATGCCTCTCAAATCATGAAGGACTTTTTTTTGCTCTTTATTTTTTGTGCTTTTATGATTTTTTTTTTTTTTTGGACAGGCAGAGTTAGACAGTGAGAGAGAGAGACAGAGAGAAAGGTCTTCCTTCCATTGGTTAACCCCCCAAATGGCTGCTACGGCCGGCGTGCTGCGCCGATCCGAAGCCAGGAGCCAGGTGTTTCCTCCTGGTCTCCCATGCAGGTGCAGGGCCCAAGGATCTGGGCCATCCTCCACTGCCCTCCCGGGCACAGCAGAGGGCTGGACTAGAAGAGGAGCAACCAGGACAGAACCAGCACCCCAACCAGCACTAGAATCCGAGGTACCTGCACCACAGGCGGAGGATTAGCCTAGTGAGCCGCGGCACCAGCCGCTTCTATGATTTTGAGCATTAATTTATAGCAAGAGTAAATATTATTAATGCAGTGGTTTTATCATCATGTTTCATTATGTTTCTACAAAATAATATCAGCATGGTGTTATTTTTGGTACCTTTGAATTATATTATCCAACAGTCCTTGAAATGTCTTTATTATCCAGAGATTCATTTAAATTTTGCTGTAAGAAAAACTGTGGTCCAGGTACAGATGGTTTAAAGATTATTTAATAAGCAATGAACAAATATTTCAGCAATCTGGTCCCTACATCCATTATGAGATTGTAGTGTTAGAAATGGTCTGTACTGTACAGGGCATGATAAGAGAATTCATGGCTTCAGCAGCCTCCAGTTAGTGGCAGAAATGGGATTAAAACTTTAGTCTTTTGCTTTGAGGACTGAAGAAACATCACCATTTTATGTATTTTAATACGTCAATTCAGTTGGCATTCCTACTTTCAGGCAAGCAAATATTACGAACAGTAATTAAACTGCCAGCAAGGTGAATTCTGACAAACCGTATCAATTAAACTCTATTTAAATGGCTTTCTAAAATTTTCACAAATGATAAGAAGAAGAAAAACATTTTCTGAAAGTGTAACATATGCTCTACACTGGTAAGAATAAAAATAAATTCTGAGAATTCTTTGTCTCTCCCCATTAAAATGCCATCCTGTTTGCCATTAAAAAAAGAAATAAGACTAATTTCTCCCTACACACTTTGTACTAGAAGAAAGTTCAAGATAAAGGAAAAGAAAGAGGAAAAAGTATGAAAGGAAATGTTCTAGGCCCTAACCAGTAGTGTTATAGAGGACAATGATCTTCAAGATGAATCTTTTTTCTTTTTAAAGATTTTATTTATTCATTTGAGAGGTAGAGTTACAGACAGTGAGAGGGAGAGACAGAGAGAAATGTCTTCCTTCCGTTGGTTCACTCCCCAAATGGCCGAAACAGCGGGAGTTGTGCCGATCCAAAGCCAGGAGCCAAGAACTTCTTCCAGGTCTCCCACGTGGGTGCAGGGGCCCAACCAGTTGGGCCATCTTCTACTGTTTTCCTGGGCCACAGCAGAGAGCTGGACTGGAAGAGGAGCAGCCAGGACTAGAACCGGCGCCGATATGGGATGTTGGTGCCACAGGCGGAGGATTAACATAGTGTGCCATGGCTCTGGCCCCAAGATGAATCTTATTATTAAACAGAATCAACCATTTGATTACAAATTACTCCACACATAAATTAAATCTCCCATAAGAGTTAGTTACTAACTGTTGCAAGAGGGCGAATGAAACATCATTTTGGCAAAGGACATATGTATTTACTTTTAGTAGTCTTTTTGGTGAAAAATATTTATCTTTGCTTTTGTTTATGCACTAAAACAATGGGAAGAAATGATGTGATTACAGTATGCGATGCCTAAAATGATCTCACTTATTTCATCTCATTCTTGCTAGCCTAATTTTTGTTTTGTTTTATTCTCTAATGCAATACAGTGTCACATAACAATTTCCTGTCTATTAGTCATAGTCTCCTTTTTTCCACATAAAATATTGGTGGTCAGATGCATAACCTAATATTAACACGTTAATATCTTTGCCTTGGAACACTTCATAGACAGATGTGTTGGATGGTTTCTGGTTCACTTTAGCATTTCCTTAAGGAGAAAATTATTCATTTAAAAAAATGAGTTGGAAGCAGTCCATCATCAGGACAAACATAATATTCTTTTTACCTCAAATACATTTCCAACTTCAAATGAATCTGGAATAGATGCATGTGCAGCTGCACCTATTGTCTTTAACTTTATCTCCATCCTTAGAAACTGTGGTTTACAAACAGAATATTTTTTTCATGGCTTACATAATTGTAGGAATTTTTTGGTTCGATTTGACATTGCCTAATAAGCAGTATCAGATAGGGCAGAGTTTGAAAACCTCCAGAGAGGGCTGAGCACAGACGCTCCGGAGGGGACAGGGTAATTTGTAAGCCTCCTGTTAAGATATCCTCTCTGATGGGAGCACAACTTAGAACACTCTTCAACTGCTCCTTCCTCTTGAGGAGGTGATTGATGTTGTTAGTTGAAAGACATGATCACAACATAGAGCCCAGCAACTCAATCTACTGTACCAGATTTATGAAGCCTGGGTCAATATAAATTGCTATAAGAGACAACCTTGTAATTCACTGGGGAACAATGATCGAAAAGAAAACATGGCCTTGATGTTGTCTTTGCTCACTATTTTCATTGGCAGCTGTGTAATTGGATAAAAAACTATCTTGGCATTTAATGAGCAGATAAAGTATGAGAAATAGCTCTCCTTGGATACCGCCTTTAATCTTCAGTGATAGCTCACGTATTAGAAACAAAGGTGAATTTTCCAGGGGCAGAGTTGACATGCCCTTCCATTAGACAACCCGTCAACCAATTCCTCTGTATGAATTAAGGCATTTATTTTTGTGTATTTTGAGTAACAGAATTATTTTTACATTTTGGGAAAGTAATGTATGAAAAACATGCATTCCAAAAGTATATAATTCAGCTATCTAACTTGGTACAGAGAGTTATCTGACTTTGAAGATTATCTTTAAAGTAAGTGGAAACTGCCATTTGCACTACTTTCCCCTGTAGCATACATATTCACCTAACCCATGGAAAGGACCCTTCTTCCAGACCATTAGGCTAAAATCACAAAGCAACTCCTAAGTGTACCTTCGGGTACTTATTATCCTCACATTGTCAGCTACAGGGGTTCACTCCTTTTTTTTTTTTTCTTTTTTTGACAGGCAGATTTAGACAGTGAGAGAGAGAGACAGAGAGAAAGGTCATCCTTCCATTGGTTCATCCCTGAAATGGCTGCCACAGCCGGCATGCTGCACCAATCCGAACAGGAGCCAGGTGCTTCCTCCTGGTCTCCCATGTGGGGGCATGGCCCAAGCACTTGGGCCATCCTCCACAGCTGTCCTGGGCCACAGCAGAGAGCTGGACTGGAAGAGGAGCAACCAGGACAGAATCCAGTGCCCCAACTGGGAGTAGAACCCAGGGTGCCGGTGCCGCAGGCAGAGGATTAGCCAAGTGTGCCACCGCGCTGGCCTTTTTTATTTTTCAATGCTTATGTCTGTACTACCTAAAAGTGAGGTAATAAGTATGAAATCAGTATTGGATGCTGTTTTTTCTGTTAGATGGGAAAAGTAGATATGTGAAAAAAATGACTGGGTGACTCATTTTTCACTTTCCACCTGAAATGAGCAGCGAGAGGATATAAATATGCTACAATTTAAACAGCATCAAAATCATTCCTGCTTCATGATAATCCCCACGGAAGGATGTATGGGATCTACACTGGCAAACACTTTTTCAGAGGAAAGCACCACAGAGACTCACTAAGGTAAAAAAGTAATTCACCAAGCTACAAATTATTTTACAAGATTAGCTAAATAATTATCTAGTAGCAATAATGTCAACTAACACCTATGACATTCACTATACATCAGTCATTGCAGTCTTGTCCTGCGAAGCCCGCACTGTTGGGGAGAGCGGGGCGACAGTGTTCTTCCACAAGCACCGGGGACAGGCTTCGGGGAACACGTCCATCTTAATTCACAGCCATGTGTACTTTTAAAGGGCAGGCAGAAGGGGCATAACTAATTCAGGGCAACACTAACTAGAGGACAGAACCGACACTGGCGCCAATATGCGTCTCCAATCAGCTTGAAGATCATGTAGCTAGGGTAGCTTTCCAGGTGGGCCTGCGCCACACCCAGGAGCAGGTTCTCAGATTGTCTGATTGTGGGGGGGATTGCTGGGGGTCCTGCTGCCTGCCAGCAGTCAGGCTGACTGCATGGGATGGGCAGGCAGTCTCAAAGGATCACCCATAAGTCATGGACCTAAAACTGTATATAATAAACTTAAATCATCTTCCCAACAGTCCCGTGGGGATGGTAGCCAGAGGGTACCCATTGATACCATCTTCATGTCACAGATGAGGATACTGAGACAGAAACAGATTATCAGGGAAATCAGGGAATTGAAATTCGAATATTGGGTGTGGATCTGCAGTCCACACACGTAATCACTGTGATAAGGTCCCACAGGAAGAGTATGGGGCACCAATATGATTCCTGAGGAAGCAGAGCATAGCCAGACTGGGGCAGGGATAAGCCACCACCGTGTCCATCATGGTAAAATGTGGAAGGGATACTTCCCACACATGCACACACACAAAACATGGAGTACCTCCCAGACTTGCGCAGAAGCAGTGTTTGATATATATACTTGCATCTAGATGGGAAAATATGTGTCTTTGTATAAAATACATATGAATGAGGGCTCATCCAAAAGTGAATGACAAGTGTGTACTATGGAAAAACTACAAATTAATTTCAAAATTTGGGGAACCAAAATAATCTTTGGTTTCATTTTTTCATAAACTTTTCTAAAGGCATACATGTATACATATGCATAACACAGGTTTTCACAAATATATGACTCTAATTGAGATACTGGTGCATACATGTACACACATGCATAGTACAAGTTTACATAAATATATGTAAGAGTAATTAAGATGCTGTGACAATATTAAAGTCCAAGGTCATCCTAAAATCTAAGACATAAAAGAGCTTTATTGAATTCATAGTGCTTAAATTCTAACTATGTTTTCCACAAAATTGCATTTAATTAGGTACAAATATATCTCATTTATAACTTTTTTCAAGTCTTGCCACCCTTTTCAGTCATTTCATTATCATTCATTATTATTCATTGAGTAAATGGATGATTATTTATTAAGGGATGGAACTAATTATTATTTATTGAGTGCTCACAATATGCTAGGGACGACTGGCAGAGCATAAAGAGACACAGTCCTTGCCCTTGAAGAACTCACCAGAGAAGGAAGAAAGACAGGTGCACCAGGTCTTCACTTTAAGAGGAGGTCATTGGTGTTTATGTTACACTGAGATGAGACCTGTGTGTGTGTGTGTGTGTGTGTGTGTGTGTGTGGTCAATCAAATACCCTGTGGCTAGCTTGACTATTTCACTTGGTAACAAATTCATAGTTTTTGCTTCCTAGGAAGTTGAAATAAATTATCAAGTCAGGTTGGAAATTAAGATTTTTGGACTCACATAATTAGGGAAAAGTCTCTAATGATTTTATTTTTTTAATCATCAAGTATAAATGCTTTCAAAGATAAGACAGGAAAATAACATAGCAGACGCCTCTATATGCAGTAACAGAACAAACTTGTGAATATGCCTTATTATTAAGGAAGCCAACACCTACAGTTTTACCACAGGTCCAGCATGAACTGTGACATTGATGCTTCACAGAACCTCCCACCCCTTCTCATTTCAGGTCTACCATCCCCATTGAATTTTTTACATTTATTCTAATGATCTATGCATAACATAAAAAATACAACTAGATTTTTAAATTGTTTATTTTCATCTCATTGGAAAGAGAGAGAGAAAGAGAAAGATGTCTTCCATTCACTGGTTCACTTCCCAAATACCCACAACAACCAGAGCTGGGTCAATTTTATCATACAGCAGGTAGCTTTTGACAAGTTACTTTCTTTAACTCATTGTTGCTCACAAATTTCTCCAAATGAATGCATGTGTTTTTAACCACATGAATGATCCATGGCTTATTCATCCAACAACCCATCTGAAATCATTGGATGATTTCTACTCTTCCACAGGTACTGATCACCAAGAAAGCTTGGTTCTACAAATTCCTTCTCACGCTCTGCTTCTGGAGAAGTCAGCCTGTGAAACTTGGAAATAGTTTTATTTCTGGCAGGTTCATTTCTGGTTCTGAAACAGATACCCAACACTTCAGCTCTCTCATCCACCCCTCCCATTCTCATGGCTCTCCAGCTCAGAAAATGACCTCCTTCCTTGCTTTCCTTCTACGAAAAGAACCTGTATTTTCTTACTAAAAACAAAGGTTGTAAAAGTACCATTCATTCATCCTAAAACAGGCCATTTTACCCTCTATTTCGCCCTCACCATACAAAAAGAAAGGCAAAGTTTCACGTCCTTTCCCTAACAAGGCATCTATCTGCTCTCTGAATCTTGCCCTGCTCCTTTGGAAGTTCTAACTCCTGGTATTGCATGTCCTGCTTCTGTACTTGATTTTCTCCTTTTAAGTCACAATGATTTAAAAGAAAGTAGTAACAAAATCAGAGTAACTTATTGTGATCCTACAAAGTCCTACTTCTGAACTTTCTAGCCAAGCTTCCTTTTAATTTCTCAGCCCATTGGAATCTGGCTGCCACCACCACCAGTTCCTTAAAATTGTTTCTGTCAAAGTCTCTAGAGAGCACGCTATTGCTAAATCCAAAGAGATTTTTCAGCCTTTACCCTACTTGACCTTCTGCAGGATTCAGCAAAGTTGAACAGTTCCTTTGAATTCTATTAATATTTTAAGTATTTCACACATATAATTGCTTCAAATATGCAAATACATATAACAGATACAGCAGATGTTCATTACCTACCATTCAGAAGAGACAAATAGAGACATTTTGCATCATTTGCTTGAACATTATCCAACTGAAAAACAAAACATAACAGATATCTGAAAATCCTCACTCTTCCTCCATTTCTTCCACTGCAGGGGTAACTTTTAACCCCAGTCAATATGTATTATGTCTACTCCTTCCTTCTCAAAACACTCTAATATTTGACTTATTTGCATCACTCTCTTCATTCTCCTTACATATTTTAACTATTTGGCTTGCAGACTCATTTTTATGTGAAAATTCCATAAATATCTTCTTAGGGTAGCCATGCTTATAGATACTGCCTGGGTTCTGTCTTTTGCCCTCTTCTGCTTCATCCTCAAACTTTCAAGTGATTTCAACCACTCCTATGGCTTCAGCTGACATCTCCAATAAGGGATGAAACTATGTGCATCACAGCTCACTGAGAGATGCCCTTTATATATTTCTTAGGTAAACAAGTGAGACCAGAACAAAGCTCATACTTTCCCTGTATTAGAACAAAGTTACCTGTTGAATAGAGAAGCTTGTGGCTCTTCTATATTAGTGCCCTAGTTTTCAACTTTGTCCATAAATTCCTTGACAGACTCCTCTTCAAAGGTAGAGCCTAATTCCCTCCTGCAGAATGTAAACTGACTTAGTGACTCCAACTCGTAAAATAGAATGGAAGTGATGGTTCATGACATCCAAAACTAAGTCACAAAACATATTCTCCCACTTTTTTTTTTTTTTTAATTTTTGACAGGCAGAGTGGACAGTGAGAGAGAGAGACAAAGGTCTTCCTTTGCCATTGGTTCACCCTCCAATGGCCGCCGCTGCAGCCGGCGCACCGCGCTGATCCGATGGCAGGAGCCAGGATCCAGGTGCTTTTCCTGGTCTCCCATGGGGTGCAGGGCCCAAGCACCTGGGCCATCCTCCACTGCACTCCCTGGCCATAGCAGAGAGCTGGCCTGGAAGAGGGGCAACCGGGACAGAATCCGGCGCCCCAACCGGGACTAGAACCCGGTGTGCCGGCGCCGCAAGGTGGAGGATTAGCCTATTGAGCCACGGCGCCGGCTTATTCTCCCACTTTCACTCCTTCCCCCCTTATTTTGGTGGAAGAAACCTTCTATATCTTAAGGATATTCAAGGAACTCTATCAGGTTTCACAAATCAGGGAAATGAGGTCTCCTGCCAACAGCCACATGAAGGGAGGTGTACTGGAAGCAATGTTATAGCCCAGGAAACTCCTCAGATGGCTGTAGCCACAACTGACATCTTGACTGAAACAATATGAGAAATCCTAATTCTGAAACACCCAACTAAGCTACTTCTGGATTCTGATTCATAAATGTCATACACTTATTAATTGCTTTAGTTCTCTAATTTTTAGGGTAATTGTTAATTAGGTACATGTTAATTGAGACAATTAACATTTTATCAGTAAAGCACTCAAAAATAAGTTAGGAAACAATTGCTGCTGCAATAAATAAGCCCCCAACAGAAGGGACTTAGCACAGTACAAGTTGAAGTGTAACAGCTTTTAATTCTACCGACAATTCCATACTATGAAAATGAGATGAGCAATTTTCTAAGTACTAGCTTTTCCATATTTGTGCATGGCATTCCCAGTCTCTCACAAGCCAGATTTGCCACAGCCAGAAACTTATGAATTGTATTGATTCCCTGACTCCCATCTCCTTATACAGGGAATTAGTCACCAAAGCTTGTTGGTTCCAGCTCCAAAACATATTTTTCAGCCCAATTAATTTTCTATCTGTACTTCATTTAAGGGCTAAGATCATGGCAATAATCTCCCAACTGACTTCTCAAATTTTCACTCTTCAACTCGTTCCACATACTGTGTCTTATGACATTTCTAACATGCATATGTAATACATCTCTTCTGCCTAAAAAGTAAATAAAAACCCAGCAACCTTGGTTAGTGCATTACCTATTAAATATGTACTAATACCTTAGAATGGGAAAAGGTACTAAATATGATATTAGAATCTTTGATTAACTTTTCCCTCAAATTTCAGATTTCACTCTAAATTTCTATAATTTCCTCCCAGATGGGCACCTCCTCCTTTGCCTCATGACCATTCTGCACACCGTTTCTGCTCGTCTCTCTCTTCTTCATTCTGTATACCTCATTTTAAGCACTACCTTCCTCAAGAAGTCTTTTCTCTGCACCTGTGGGGGATGTGTCCTTTCTTCTATAATACCATGCGCACATCTGTACTGCTCTTTTTGGTCATAAAAATCTTTGGGAATTTGGATCTCTACTGTGCTTAGTTACATAATAGGTTTTCCCCAAATATATTTCTAAAGGACTAAATGTTTATAAATGAAATGGATTTATGGAGCCCTAGATGTATGCTGCCCAGTATAGTAGATACTAGTTGCAGCATGTGAATATTTTTTTTTTTTTTTTTGACAGGCAGAGTGGACAGTGAGAGAGAGAGAGACAGAGAGAGAAAGGTCTTCCTTTTGCCGTTGGTTCACCCTCCAATGGCCGCCGCTGCAGCCGGCGCACCGCGCTGATCCTGGCAGGAGCCAGGAGCCAGGTGCTTTTCCTGGTCTCCCATGGGGTGCAGGGCCCAAGCACCTGGGCCATCCTCCACTGCACTCCCTGGCCATAGCAGAGAGCTGGCCTGGAAGAGGGGCAACCGGGACAGAATCCGGCGCCCCAACCGGGACTAGAACCCGGTGTGCCGGCGCCGCAAGGTGGAGGATTAGCCTATTGAGCCACGGCGCCGGCTTAACAGCATGTGAATATTTATTAAGTTAATTAATAGTAAACAAAATTTAAAATTGTATATCAATGCTCACAGGTGGTGAATGGCTACCTTATTGGATAGTAAGGTACATGGAAGTTATTGACTATCTCATGAAATTCTACTTGATAGTACTACCCTAAATTAAGTTGCTAGAGTAGAAAAACAAAAAAAAGAAAGAGGAAAAAGTAAAACTAGTAAGAAATACAAGAATAATGAGAGGAGGAAGTTGATTGTGATTCCCACATACCATGATTGATTATTATAAATTGGTGGACACTGGAAATGCCAAGGTATTTAGATGAGAAGTTATTCATAGATGTTGTTGTGGAGGGTGAGATGACACTTGTACATCCTAGTGAATATTTCCTAAATCACTACTTGCAATTAAATTCAAAACCTCTGTGCATTCTTTACCTTTTTATCAGGAGACTTTTCTTCAAAAAGTGCTCATATTTGTCCAACTGTTTATTTTGGACAGCTACTCTTAAACCATTCGGGATTCTCATTGTCTTTGCGCTATACTACATCTACAATAAAAAAAAAAAGGTTTTGTGAAGACACCAGTTATTTTGTTTTGTTTTCCTGCATTTAAAAGTACTTTTTCCCTTGGATTAAATCTACCATTAAAAAATATGGTCTCATGAAACAGAGAAATATATAGAAAGTTATCTGCATTTGGATTTTTTTAAATTGCCCCAAAGACACCATACTTGCTCCTAGAATGACATGGCAGTAATTCCTACTTGAACGGCACTCACACTCTGTTTTTTAAATCCCACAACATTCTTTTGAGACTACTGTGATTTATCCTATAAAGAGGCATTTGGGGACATATATAAATATGTAGTGCAGATTTTGTTTGTAATAGAGTGCAGCTGTCAGCACTTGCCCCATAATTGACTGGTTATTTGCATATATAGACTTCCATTGTTCCATAAAACCAAGCCTTGCTTTAAATCAAAATTTAAAAAAAATTTTTTTTAATTTAAAAAAATTTTTAAAAATCCAAATGCAGAAAACAAGGAGGGGATATTGTCTTTGATATCTCATATTGTCTAAAGAGTGTTAACTATCATAGATAATTGTAATTAACTAGAACTCACTTATTTTTCCTTTTTATATATTAACAACATCTTCCACATACCAGATTTTTCTGAAATAAACCATTTAATTTTTCTTCAGGTTTGACTATTTTAACTAGTCATAGGACAATATATTCTTTTAGCTTCAGCTGTCTAATGGTGATCTACTCCTCTGTTTTCATTTATGCTTTCCTTATAAAACTGTACTTATAAATTTGTTATTTTTTACACTTTTGTGACATGTTAAAATATTATTTGGTTGCTTTATTCTTATGTCAATTTTATTTGTAGTAAAAAATGTAGGCCACTGATATTTTTAAATAATGAGTCTGTTTTTAGCTCTTTTTTAATGCTGAACATAATTTAAATAAAGCCATATATTTTGCGAATATTTTGGTCTACTGACAATTTATTATATGTATGTAACTAGCACCCAAAACAAGATACTGATTCTTAAATGTTAGAATTTATCAGTCACTCAATAGGTCTGATCTGATTTCATCATCATTTAAAAAAATCACCTATTATTTTTCACTTTATGTTTCTGTGTGGGAGCAAACTGTTGAAATCCTTACTTAATGCATACTAAGCTGATCTTCTGTATATTAAGATAATCGAAAATGAATCTTGATGTGAACAGAAGGGGAGAGGGAGTGGGAAAGGGGAGGGTTGTGGGTGGGAGGGACGGTATGGGGGGGAAGCCTTGTAATCCATAAGTCGTACTTTGGAAATTCGTATTCATTAAATAAAAGTTAAAAAAAATAAAAATAAAAATAAATAAAAAAACATAAAAAAAAATTATCAGTCACTGGTAAGTCTTGCTGGACAACACCTTTAGAATTTCTACTTCTGCTTTTGAAGACTTGGAGTGCGTTCCTAAAATATGCATGTTCAACAAGTCTCCAGGAAATGCTTATCCAGATGGTCAGGGATCAGTTTTCAAGAACCACCAAATAGAGGTCATTTTAATCACTACAACAGATCATGTATTCTCTTCTCCAGGAAGTGAACACCCCACACAACTCTTCGTTCTCCAACCACTTCCTGATTTCTATTGCTCAGGCTTAGTTCCACCTATTCTTGGATATGATACAAAAGCAATTATTATTTGTGTGTGCTTTCACTCAATATAAGCTAAAAGATCTGTGTGTATTGTTTTAATTTATTCATTTTTTGCATTATAGAGATAACAAAACTGATAGAAAAAGTCCTACATGTTTAATGTATACATCTTGATGAGTTTGGACACATGCACACACCCCTGGCACAATCACCACAACCAAGGTACTAAACATATCCATCATTTCAAAAATTGTCATTGTGATCTTTTGTGTATACTTTGTTCATGTGGTAAGAACACAATATGAGATCTTGATAACGTATTTTAAATTGCACAAAACCATATTGTTAACTATAAATACTATAGCAGATCTCTAGGACTTAATCATGTTGCATAACAAAATAAACTATGCACATTAAAAAAAATTCCCCATATCCCCCAGCACCTGGTAACTCCTAGTGTATCCCCTGCTTCTATATATTTGAGTATTTTAGATACCTCATATAAGTGGAATCATTCAGTATTTGCTCTTCTGCAATTGCAATTTCTTCAAGGTTCACCCATGAAAGTGTTTCAAAAAGTTCATGGAAAATTAAACTAAAAGATAAATTTATTTTCCATTCTAAGTTTTTCAAACTCATGCATATAAGGGGTCTTCAAAGAGTTCATGAAAAATGTTCATTGGTGTCGACATTCAGTCTAGGATTTAAGAAGCTAAGATACCCACACCCCATATCAGAATGCCTAGTTTTAATTTCTGGCTCTAGTTCCTGATTCCAACTCCCTACCAATGCAGATCTGGGTGGCAGCAGGTGATGGCTCAAATGATTGGATCCAGGCTGGCGCTGTGGCGCAGCGGGTTAACGCCCTGGCCTGAGGCGCTGGCATCCCATATGGGCACTAGTTCGAGGTCCGGCTGCTCCTCTTCCAATCCAGTTCTCTGATATGGCCTGGGCAAGCAGTGGAGGATGGCCCAAGTCCTTGGACCCCTGCACCTGCCTGGGAGACAGGGAGGAGCCTCCTGGCTTCAGATGGGCGTAGCTCCAGCGTTGTAGCCAACTGGGGTGTGGACCATCAGATGGAAGACCTCTCTCTCTCTCTCTGTCTATCTCTGCCTCTCCTCTTTGTGTAACTCTGACTTTCAAATAAATAAATAAATCTTTTTAAGAAAATGGTTGATCCTTGTGACCCACATGGGAGACTTGGATTGAGTTCAACCTGGCCATTGTGGGAACTGGGGAAGTAAACAAGCAAAAGGATACCCTCTGTCCATCATTCTCTCTCTCCTCCCCTCAACAAATAAATAAATGTATGTATAAATTTATATTGTGACTTGATCAGCTCTTGTCCTGACGGTTGATGTACAATGTAATACTTTATCCATTTTTGTATTTTTTTATGTTCTAGTACCATTGGTTGAACTCTGTAATTAACACACAATTATTCTTAGGTGTTTAAATTTTAACTGAAAAGTGATCCCTGTTAGGAATTTGGAAAACATTATGCTGAGTGAAATAAGCCAATCCCAAAGGGACAAATACCACTTGTTCTCCTTCATAGGTGACAACTAACTGAGCACCAAAAAGGAAACCTGTTAAAGTGAAATGAACACTATGAGAAATGGTGACTTGATCAGCCCTCACCCTGATTGTTGATGAGCAACTTGATATGTTATCCCTCTTAGTATTTTTTTGTTTGTTCTATGTAATACTTTTGGTTGAATACTGTAATCAATACACAATTCTTCTTAAGTGCTGAAACTTAACTGAAAAGTGATCGCTGTTAAATATAAGAGTGGGAATAAGAAAGGGAAGAGATGTGCAATTCGGGACATGCTCCAGCTGACTTACCTCAAATGGTAGAGTTAGAAACATACCAGGGGATTTGAATTCAATCCCATCAAGGTGGCATGTACCAATGCCATCTCACTAGTCCCAGTGATCAATTTCTGTTCACAATTGATCATAATGATAGGACTAAGAGCCAAAGGGAGGACATAAACAAGACTAGTGTCTGCAAATACTAGCTGATAGAATAAAAAAGGGAGAGAATGATCCAACATGGGAAGTGAGATACACAGCAGACCCATAGAATGGCAGATGTCCTAAACAGCACTCTGGCCTCAGAATCCTCCCTAAAGGCATTCGGATCCGGCTGAAAAGCCCATGAAACTATTTCAGGCATGGAAAGCGAAAACACTCTGGGGAAAAAAAAAAAAAAAAAAAAAAACCTAAACGAAAGATCTCTGCGAGTGAGATCCCAGTGGAAAGAATGGGTCATCAAAGAAGGAGGTACCTTTCTCTGAAGGGAGGAGAGAACTTCCACTCTGACCATGGCCTTGTCTAAATATGATCAGAGTCAGTGAACTCAGGGGGCTTCCATAGCCTTGGCAGCTCATGACAAGAGCCTAGGGTGATTACTGATGCCATAAACAAGAGTGTCAATTTGTTAAGTCAACAACAGGAGTCACTATGCACTTACTCCTCATGTAGGAATTTTGTCCTTAGTGTGCTGTACATTGAGATTTAATGCTATAACTAGTACTCAAACAGTATTTTTCACTTTATGTTTCTGTGTGGGAGCAAACTGTTGAAATCTTTACTTAATGTATGCTAAACTGATCTTCTGTATATAAAGAGAAATGAAAATGTATCTTGATGTGAATGGAAGGGGGGAGGGAGCGGGAAAGGGGAGGGTTGTGGGTGGGAGGGACATTATGGGGGGGAAGCCATTGTAATCCATAAGCTGTACTTTGGAAATTTATATTCATTAAATAAAAGTTTGAAAAAAAAAGAATATGAACTAACAAAAAATTTTATATTGTGAAAAACTATACATTGATTTAAATTCTTTTTGCATCAAAAGCTTACATTTCAAGCCAGTTATTTCAGGAACTTTTTGAAGTGTCCTAAAAAATTGTTTCAAATATCAAGACTTCCTTCTTTTTCAGAGATGAGTAATGCTCTATTATATGTATATGATACATTTTATTTATCTATTTATTGTCAATGAACATTGCAGTTGTTTTTATAACTTGGCTATTGTGAAATTTAAACCAGTTCGATTTATAGTTGTAATGTATAACATTGGCATCAACTGAGACATTTTGACTGTGATCTATATTTTGACTGTGATCTATATTTTATATTTCATTAACTAAAAAACTGTTGTATACTTGTTTTAGATTTGTTAAATTTTTGCTATGTACAAATTTTGTTATATTTTATCATCATATTCAATTTGTTAGCTTTTACTTTTACTTCTATATTAATTGTTTTCTGATAAAATGTGAAACACTGAATTTTACAAACTGTTTCAAATTTTTAATTTGTGATCATAAGTGATATATTTGGTCTTCTTTTATTTAGATATTGTAGTTTTTGTGTTTTTATCTTTACTTGCATTTATATCATCCCTACTTTTTTTTTATCATGTTTATATCATCCCTACTTTTTATTTTTGTTGTTGTTTAGATTCGTTTTAAACTCAGGTCTTATTTTGAAGCAAAAAAAATTGTCTTCAAATATGCTTTGCATTAGTTCTCATTTTATTTGTCCCTGTGTATTTCTCTTTTCCATACATGATCTCATCCACTATTTTCATGTCTTTCATACATCAAACAAATATTAATTGGGAGATTATGCTATATGTAGACAATCAACACTGACACAAATTCTGAGAGCATTTTTTTTTTTTAAAGAAAACCATTGTTCCACAGGAATATAGACAAGGACTATAGGCAATAATCAAATCTCAAGACATCAATTTCACTCATATACACTACATTTTTTAGTAATCTATATATTAGCTGCCACAGAAAAATCCCATAATATTTGTCTCTTTGGGTCTGGCTTATTTCACTAAGCATAAGGGGACTAGATAGGAAGCCCCCCCCAAAAATGCAATACACAAGTAGATCTATGGTTGGAAAAGTAAAATGCACTGTGATAACATATAAAAGAGATATAAAAATCAAAACTGATATATATATTGCTGTACTTAAATTCTATTTTTATATATTTGCCTGCATATATTTTTATTATTATGTTACTTTAATTGGTTATATAATCAAAACCATAATGTGCTTATGTTTTATAAACTGGTGTTTTGTACAATTCACATATGTGTGTGTGTGTGTGCATGTGTTATGCACATTTCCCATGTGGACAAGTGTTTATTTTATTGTTGATGATGCTGCAATATTCAATAATACAGCTATATTTTTTCATATCTATTTCTCTTTCCTTTTTAGGAAACATAAAATATATATATTGGATTCCAGAAAAAGTGCTTGTTAAGGATTATATTTTATATTTCAAAATTGTCCTTTGGAAGAATTACTTGTTATCAATTTCAGAAAACCTAGGTATAATATTGGAAAACTATAGTTTTTGCATTCATTACTGTTTTAATGATATTAGTTGGCTGTTTGATTCAATGTCTTCTAGCAGTGTTTAATAGCTTTGTATACAAAAAGGAAAAAGCAGTATTTAGAATTAGGAATTTCTAAGTTGGTATGATCAATTGGTTATTTTTTTAAAAAAAGCTGGAAATGTTTAACCTTTTAAAAATGTTAGAGAAAAGACTCCAGTTATAAGAAAAACAGTGTTTTCCACCTGGTTTTAATAAACTGGATTTACCTGAAATCAAAATTAATGAAGAATTTCAAATGTCAGTATGAAAATTGGAGTAATTTTTAATTTAGCTTCATTCTCAAAACATATGATATGAATTTAAACAAATTAATTGAAACAGATTTATTTCAAGAAGCTATTTTTACAAAACTAATTCTTAAATTCATTCTATATCCTATTGTCCTGGTATCTGTGGAGAATTAGTCCCAGAACTTCCGTGAGTACCTAAATCTGAGGATGCTCAAGTCCCTGATATTTGCATTTAACTTGTGTACATCTTCCTGTACACTTTAAATCAGCGTCACGTGACTTTTAACACCTAATACAATGTGAATCCTCTTTAAGTTGTCATTATACCATATTGTTTAGGGAATGATGACAGAAAAAAAGTATGTACGTGTTTAGTACAGATGCAATTCTTTTTCCAAATACCTTCAATCTGCCATTAGTTGGACCCATGAATGTGGGACCAGATATGCCCTCTTACTGTTAGTTTGGTTGAAAGACTAATGCTCTACCTTTCCCCAAAGATGTCTGAAAACGAATCTCTGAATCTCCATAACCTTGAATATATTATCCTGCATGTCATCAAAGACTTTGTGGGTGTGATTAACATCAAAGTCCCTTTTTTTTTTTTTTTTTAACAGGCAGAGTGGACAGTGAGAGACAGACAGAAAGGTCTTCCTTTTCCATTGGTTCACCCCACAATGGCCACTGCAGCCCCCGCACCACACTGATCCAAAGCAAGGAGCCAGGTACTTATCCTGGTCTCCCATGGGTGCAGGGCCCAAGCACTTGGGTCATCCTCCACTGCACTTCCGGGCCACAGCAGAGAGCTGGCCTGGAAGAGGGGCAACCGGGACAGAATCTGGTGCCCCGACTGGGACTAGAACCCGGTGTGCCGGCGCCACAGGCGGAGGATTAGCCTAGTGAGCCGCGGCGCCAGCCAATATCAAAGTCCTGAAAATAGGATTATTTGTTTTGAGTGCATGAGCCCAGTCCAGTTATATAAGTTCTGAAAAGTAGAGGGTCAAAGAGATGCAGAGTGAGAAAGACCTGAGTTGCTATTGCTAGTTTTGAAGACAGAGAAGGGGAGCCATGAACCAAAGTATGTGGTTGCCTCTTGTAACTGGGAATGGTCCCCCACTGATAGCCAGCAAGCAAACAGAATCCATTCTATAACTTCCAGGTAACAGACTTTTCCCAGGAGCCTCCATTAGGAATGCAGCCTGATTCCTAACCTACGGACAAGTAAGATAACAATTTGTGTTCTTTTAAGACATTGGGTTAACAATAACTTGTTACACTGGCAATTGAAAACCAGGGGTAAGGGACAAGCACTTGGCATATCAGTTAAGACAGAGTGGAAAACTGCATTCCATTTTGGAGTGCCTGGGCTTGGGTCCGGCTCTGCTCCCAATTCCAGCTTCCTGCTAATGTAGCCACTGCACAGCAGCAGGTGATGGCTCATATTCGTGTACCTGCCACACTTGTCAGGGACCTGCACTGTTTCCATCTCCCATTTTGAACCCCAGCCAAACCCAGGCTGTGTGGGCATTTGGGGAGTGAATGAGGAATGGGATCCTCTCCCTCTCTCAATTAAATAAATAAATATATGTATATATATACACATATATTTGTTAAATGGAGATAAGAAGTCCAGTAAAGGCAGGGATTATGTTTCTGTCTTTGAATTCTGTTTGTGAATAAGGGGCCATTAAAATATCTATACATAACCAGAAAACAATAAATGTCTATTCTTTAAATTGTTTAATTAACGTACATTAGTCTCATTGTTTTAGTTTTACTTGATAGGGAAAATAGTCTCACTAGACATTAGTAGAGGGATGAAACACACTGATTAATTTGACTTCTAACTTGTTCAGAACTGCAAACAAAACCGTAGGAAAACATTAGTTCCTTTGTGATTAGTTAAGCTAACTTTGAAAGAATGGAGAGGTCGGACCCTTCCAATGTAAGCTTGATCTCATTTTATTTGAGCAGGCAAATTATGGAACAGCATCATGAAATGCATTACCTACCAATGTAGCCTCCAAAATGTGAATCATTTTATAGCTGTGGCCTTGAGTCCTTTTAATGTTGAATCAAACAAGTTAAAATAGTTCTAAAGAAGGTTGACACACATAGCATTTGCTAAGTATACTCTTTTGCATAGGAAAGCCTAACCCTTGTGCTACAAGCATGAAAGTAAAAGGAAACAGTACATGGGTTGATTGTAAAAGTGATAAAAGTATTCACGCCACTTGAATGTTGCAGAAACTCCAATGATGCTTAATTATGTGATTTGGATGTAGATGGTTAAGTGACAAGGGTTGCAGTGGGCTAGATTTTAGACTGCAAAATCCATTATAAGCTTCCACAAATATTTCATCACACTTTGGGTTGCACAACATCTACACTCCAGTTATAAGTTTAGGAATTTCTCATCCTCATAAGTCTAAGTGGACAGCACAGCCTATACTTTGATTGTAGCATCGGCAGTTTCCACTTAAGAGACATTGTCTAATAAAATGCTTGGTTGTGCTTCTGGCTTCAAATCTTCCCTACATAAATGTCGGCTTCTATAGCCTGGAACTTTACACCATGGCCTTTCCATGGTATCTGTCCCTTTCGTGTCCTGAGATGTCCAAGTCAGAAAATCGGTCTCAGGAAGCAATGTGTTGTGCAATATTCATATCCAATTTTCAAATGCAAGTCATCTGTTTCTGCTGCTTCACTAAGAACTTAACTGATATACTTGCCATGCTAAAGCATTCAAATTTTATTTGCTTACTTTATTTTTTCAATCATTTTAAAAGTACTTCAGGGGACCAGTGTTGTGGCACAGTGGGTTACAGTCCTGGCCTGAAGCGCCGGCATCCCATATGGGCTCTGGTTCTAGTCCCGGCTGCTCCTCTTTCAATCCAGCTCTCTGCTATGGCCTGGGAAAGCAGTGGAAGATGGCCCAAGTCCTTGGGCCCCTGAACCCATGTGGGAGACACAGAAGAAGCTCCTGGCTCCTGGCTTTGGATCAGCACAACTCCAGCTGTTGAGCATCTGGGGATGAACCAGCAGATGGAAGACCTCTCTCTCTGTCTCTACCTCTCTCTGTAACTCTGTCTTTCAAATAAATAAAACAAATCTTTGAAAAAAAGTATTTCAGAATAGCCTTAAATTTACAAACCAAAAATACTGTAGCACAAAATATTCCCAACTATGCTAAACTCACCTTCCCCTATTATTAACATCTCATGTTAGTATCATATAATTCTCACAGTTAATTAGCCATACTCAACTTCCATATTTTTTTTATCCAGACTCTTTTTATCCCCTCTACCACTCCAAGCCTCTGGTAACCAGCAGTCTGTGTTCAGATCTTTTTTGGCTCCCACAAATAAGAGAAAACATGCAATATTTGTCTTTCTGTGTCAGACTTACCTCATTTAACATGATGTACTCCAGTTCCTTCCATTTTCCTGCAAATAACAAGATTTAATTCATTTTTATAGCTGAATAGTAGTCCATTGTGTATATATCACACATTAGCTCTACCCGTTCATCTGATGATGGACACCTTGGATGATTTCCAATATTGGCTGTGTTCAGGTAACCGTGGAAGATTAGGTGTCTCTTTGGTACAATGTGTTTGTGTCTTTTGGGTATATAACCAGTAATGGGATTGCTGGATCTCATAGCAGTACTATTTCTAGTTTTGTTTTTGTTTTTGTTTTTGTTTTGACAGGCAGAGTTAGACAGTCAGAGAGAGAGAGAGACAGAAAGATCTTCCTTTCAGTTGGTTCACACCCGAAGTGGCTGCTACGGCCGGCACACTGTGCTGATACAAAGCCAGGAACCAGGTACTTCCTCCTGATCTCCCATGCAGTGCAGGGCCCAATGACTTGGGCCATCCTCTACTGCACTTCCGAGCCACAGCAGAGAGCTGGGCTGGAAGAGGAGCAACTGGGACAGAATCCGGCACCCCAACTGGGACTAGAACCCAAGGTGCTGGCGCCGCAGGCGGAGCATTAGACAAGTGAGCCACGGCACTGGCCCTATTTCTATTTTTTTTTAAACTTTTATTTAGTAAATATAAATTTCCAAAGTACAGTTTATGGATTACAATGGCTTCCCCCCCATAACTTCCTTCCCACTCGCACTCCTCCCATCTCCCGCTCCCTCTCCCATTCAATTCACATCAAGATTCATTTTCAATTATCTTTATATGCAGATGATCGACTTAGTATATATTAAGTAAAGATTTCATCAATTTGTACCCACACAGAAACACAAAGTGTAAAATACTGTTTCAGTACTAGTTATAGCATTAATTCACATTGAACAACACATTAAGGACAGATCCCACATGAGAAGTAAGTACACAGTGACTCCTGTTGTTGACTTAACAATTTGACACTCTTGTTTATGGCGTCAGTAATCTTCCTAGGCTCTAGTCATGAGTTGCCAAGGTTATGGAAGTCTCTTGGGTTTGCCGACTTCGATCTTATTCAGACAGGGTCATAGTCAAAGTGGAAGTTCTCTCCTCCCTTCAGAGAAAGGTACCTCCTTCTTTGAGGGCCCATTCTTTCCACTGGGATCTCACTCACGGAGATCTTTCATTTAGGTCTTTTTTTTTTCCCCAGAGTGTCTTGGCTTTCCATGCCTGAAATACTCTCATGGGCTCTTCAGCCAGATCCGAATGCCTTAAGGGCTGATTCTGAGGCCAGAGTACCGTTTAGGACATCTGCCATTCTATGAGTCTGCTGTGTATCCCGCTTCCCATGTTGGATCGTTCTCTCCCTTTTTGATTCTATCAGTTCGTATTAGCAGACACTAGTCTTGTTTGTGTGATCCCTTTGACTCTTAGACCTATCAGTGTGATCAATTGTGAACTGAAATTGATCACTTTGACTAGTGAGATTGGTACATGCAACCCTGATGGGATTGTATTGGAATCCCCTGGCACATTTCTAACTCCACCATTTGGGGCAAGTCCGATTGCATGTCCCAAATTGTACATCTCCTCTCTCTCTTATTCCCACTCTTATATTTAATAGGGATCAATCACTTTTCAGTTAAATTTAAACACCTAAGAATAATTGTGTGTTAATTACAGAGTTCAACCAATAGTACTAGAACAAAAAAACAAACATCAACATCAAACAAACAACCCACTTAAGAGATGGACCAAGGACCTCAATAGACATTTTTCAAAAGAGGAAATCCAAATGGCCAACAGGCACATGAAAAAATGTTCAAGATCACTAGCAATCAGGGAAATGCAAATCAAAACCACAATGAGGTTTCACCTTACCCCGGTTAGAACGGCTCACATTCAGAAATCTACCAACAATAGATGCTGGAGAGGATGTGGGGAAAAAGGGACACTAACCCACTGTTGGTGGGAATGCAAACTGGTTAAGCCACTATGGAAGTCAGTCTGGAGATTCCTCAGAAACCTGAATATAACCCTACCATACAACCCAGCCATCCCACTCCTTGGAATTTACCCAAAGGAAATTAAATTGGCAAACAAACAAGCTGTCTGCACCTTAATGTTTATTGCAGTTCAATTCACAATAGCTAAGACCTGGAACCAACCCAAATGCGCATCAACAGTAGACCGGATAAAGAAATTATGGGATATGTACTCTATAGAATACTATACAGCAGTCAAAAACAACGAAATCCAGTCATTTGTAACAAGATGGAGGAATCTGGAAAGCATTATGCAGAGTGAAGTAAGCCAGTCCCAAAGGGACAAATATCATATGTTCTCCCTGATCGGGGACAACTGAGCACCAAAGGGGAAACCTGTTGAAGTGAAATGGATACTATGAGAAACAGTGACTTGATCAGCCCTTGTCCTGACTGTTGATGTACAATTTAATACTTATTTTCAGATGGGTCACTTCTGATTTTTGAAGAATTGTTCCACTTCTTGCCATTTTAAAATTTAGAAATGGGGTGGGTATTTGGCTCAGTCTTCAGGACGCTGCTTAGGATGGCATCATGTTGTAGTGCTGGGTTCGCATCATGGCCCTCCTGCTTCTAGCCTCCTGCTAACATGCACCCCGGGGAGCAGTGGGTGGTGATTCATACAGTTGGTTCCATACCACCACATGGGAAGCCTGGATCGAGTTTCCAGTTCCCAGTTTCGGCCAGGCCCAGTCTCAGGTGTTGTGGATGTTCGGGGAGTGAACCCAAACGTCAGTCTCTCAAATACATCACTACATAAAAAATTTTTAAAAATTTATAAAGCTGTTTATGATGGTCCCACGTGGTTTGGAATTAGTTTGTGTTCTCCAAAGGTCTATGTGTTTAAGACTTGTCCTCACGGTGGTGCTACTGAGAGGTGACAGAACCTTTTAGGAGGTGGGGATTCTTAGGTTTTGGAGGCATGCCCTGAGAAGGACTCCCTAGTGGTTCTTAGGAGAGAATTTCTTATGAAATCTGAGTTTGGCCCCAGGCTCTGGCTTCCTGGCTCACCACGTGCTCCTTCCTCTGCATACACTCTGCTGTATATCAATTGCCATAGGCCAATAACAGAGCCAAAGCCTGCACCATGCCACTTGGACATCAAACTTCCAAAACTCCTCAAACCTTTGTCTTTACGTGAGTTGCCTCAGGTGGTTCATTGTGGTAATACAAAGACAACACACACTTTGTGGTTCTTTCAGTGCCTGAAGGATCTATAGTGACATCTCTCCGTGTATTTTGATATTGGTGACTATTTTATTTTTATAATTATCAGTCCTATTAGAGGCTTATCATTTGTATTGATATTTTTGAAGAAACATCTCCTTGCATCAGTAGTTGTTCACTGTTTTTCTGTTTTCAATCCCATTGATTACTTTTATCTTTACTATTTTTTTTCACCTGCTTATTTTGAGTTTATTTTGCTCTTTTTCTAGTTTCTGGAGGTAGAAATTTAGATCATTGACTTGAGAGCAATTCTCTCTAATGTAAGAATTTAGTCATACACATTTTCTTCTATTTTAGCTGTATCATCCTACATATTTTGATATTATGTGTTCGCATTTTCAGTTATTTCTATATATTTTTATTTCCACTTGATACTTCTATTTAATCCCCTGTTTATTAGTATGTTGCTTAACTTTGAAGTATTCAGAGAATTTGATCTTATATTTCCAAAAATGATTTCTAGTTTGGTTTCATGTGATCAAATAACATAGCCCACAAGATTTTGATGCTTTCAAACTTGTTGAGGTTTTTAATTAATGATCTGGATATGATATGGCACACACACAGAATGTTCCAGGAATATGTGAAAAGCTGTATATTCTATTGTTGTTAGGAAATTGCTGCTCTCCATATGTCAATTAAATCCTATTGGCTGACTGTGCTAATTCTTACATATCCTTTATGATTTCATACCTGGTAGTTATCCCAGTTGATGAAAGTAGGCTATGTGAGTTTGCAGCTATAACTGTCCATTAGTGCATTTGTCTTCTGTTAGCTCTATCAGTTTTTTTTTCTTCATGTATTTTGAGGCTCTAAGCTTTTTGTATTTTGGGGGGCATGTACAAATTTATGGTGTTGAATCTTTTTGAAAGATTGATCTTTTTATCATTAAACTCATGTAGGGTGTCTTTTTGCCAACAGTAATTTTCTTTTAATTTCTAAAATGTAGTATTGAGTCACTCTTGCTTTTTTTTAAAAAAAAAATATAGTCTATCTCTATCTATTCTTTTATTTGTAATCTATGTATGCCATTCTATATGAAGTTACTTGTGGATAGCATACTTTTGGAGAATATTTTTATAACATGCTCTGCCAATTTATGTGGTTTAATTTGTTTCAAAGGGAACCACAGGTGACAGGGTCCACCTAGTTATCAGGATAGGCCCTGTCTTAAGAGGGGTGCAAGGTATCTGTCTTAGTGGGGGTCTCTTTCACTCAGAGGGTTCTGTGGCACCTGGGATATGCGGGATACAACACTGGATCCCCTGGGACTTATTCCATGTGGTTCCTCAAGTCTGAGAGCTCCTCCCAGAGCTGTCGCATGCGTTTTTTCTTGTGTTACATACAAAATTTTTTAGATGTATGTGGTGGGACTTAGGAGGAATGAGCCTACTCAATCCTGGAGGAGTTGCAAGTCTGAATAGTCAGCTTTTAACTCATTCCCAAATTTTCATTGCGAGCCTACTGTGTGCCAGGCACTCTGCTAAGTATGTTGCTAAATAGGTTAGACTGAATGAGAAAAGAAAGGAGGGGGCAAAAGAAGAAAGAAGGAACTATTACCTTCCTGCTTTTCTAGGGACCCAGACTACTTAGCCTCTTCTCATTCCCTGCTCTCATTGCCCTTTGAAACCCCCCTTTACAGAGCTCACAACACTGGCATCTCCTTGTTCAGTGTCCATCATTTGTCCAAACTGAGACCTGTTTATCTTTCTCACTGCAATATCCCATCATGTGGTGCAAAGATTGGCACAAGACAGGCACCTGCCAATACTCATTAGGAGGATGAATGGTCAAATTCAAGGCAGCTTCCCTCCTCTCTGGCTTCTTTCTCACTGTTGCTCTTCATCTCTGGTGCAGTTGCTGTAAGACATCTGATTTCAAGTCAGTTTTTAAGTCCTTCCTCTTGGCAACAGAAACAAACTCCATATGTGCTCACCTGTTTCTCATTTAAGGAAGTCTTTTCACTGTGGCTATAAAGTCCAACCAACCTCGCATACCCACAGGACTCCACCAAGACGCATCACCCCTGCCGTCCCACAGGGCTAATAGAAAGTCAGAGTTATTTCACCCATAGCAGCATTGGCTGTATGTGCATTGATGGTTCAGCTGAAAACACAGAGAGGAGAACGTTGACGTCAGAACAGAATAAACACCTCGAACAGGTGATTATCACAAGGCAAAGAGTATAAAACTGGCTATTCAGTTTTCTATCCTGAGAGGGTTGCTTCGCTCTGTAACCCCTGGAAATTCAAGACTCTGAATTATCCTTTCCAGTGTCCGGGGTTTTCTTTCCTTTCTTATTCAGCATAACTGCTTCTGAAATATGCTGCAGCAGTGATCTCTATCACACTGCCCTTCAGCCAGCCCTGAAAGCAATTTCCTACAGGAATGTCCCTTCTTTTCGGAAATGGTGTCAACCTTTCTAACCTACTCATTTTTATGGCATTTGTTTGTTTTGTTTTGTTTACCCTTAGAGGATATTAAATTTTTATGTGGCTTAACTTATCTGTGAGTTAGTCCAAAGAAGTGTTTCACAACAAATAGGATGATTTAAAAGCATTTTGATTTCTCAGGAAGGCTGTTAATACACACTGAAAATTGCGTAGCAGCAAAATGAGATACTCTCAGCAGTACAGAGTTTATCTAGGCTTGCCCATATAAAACAGGCCTCATTTAGCATTAAATCTCATTTTATGCGATCAGGGTTTATTTTTAAATGGGCCACTCAGGATTCATGCTTTAAGACTTCTTTACTGAGTATCATCAGAAGGTCCTACAACCCTCCATATACACCCTCAGAGCATAAACTAAATTTGCCTCGGTTTTAGACAAATTGGCATGGTATACATAGTGTGTATCTAGTGTATAATTATTAAAGAAAAACTATGAATAATACATGTAGAAGCACTTTGGAAAATGGCAACATTATATAGGAATACAAGTTATTAATATTATCAGGTACTTTGCCTGGTTTCTTTAGACATGTTAAGAACTCATTGTTTGCAAATGACAAATTGCTTCAAATGAATAGTCCAAGATAGCCTTAGGATTCCAAAATACATAGAAGTTCATATTGTGAGTCATTAATAGCATTTTTAAATATAAATAAGGCTGCTTAGAAAGGAGGGAATGTATCAAATATTAAGAAAAAAGGAGAGCTATAAAAGCTATTCCTATTACATGTATAGAATTCAATTTGTTCCTAAGAATTCAAGGTACATAGCACATTTGGTTCTATTTTAGAGAAAAAATTAGAGAATTTTATTCCTTTTATTTCAACCATTTGAGTTTATATTGTCTTGTTCAAGAGCACTGCTTGAACAATGTTTTGTGTAAGTGTTAGTTTCATGGAATTTAAAGTTATTCTTTCAAAATCCTTTTTAAAAAATTCTGGGAAAAACAGTTAATAGATGGGGTCCATTTTATGCTTAAGATCCATAGGCAGGGGCTGGTGCCATGCCAGCATCCTATATGATCACTGACTCCAGTCCTGGCTGCTCCACTTCTGATCCAACTTCCTGCTAACCTGCCTGGGAAAGCAGCGGAGGATGATCCAAGTCTGTGAGGCCCTGTAGCTGAGAAAGTCCTGGATGAAGCTCCCAGCTCCTGGCTTTGGTCTGCCAACCCTGGCTGTTACAGCCATTTGGGGAGTAAACCAGTGGATGGAAGCTCACTCTCACTCACTCTCTCAGCCTTTCAAATAAATAAATAAGCTGTCAAAAAAAATCCCCATGGCATCTATTGCTACCAGCACTGACATATTAACTTTTTTTACCCTTCGTCTATGGTGATGTCAATACATTCCTGATAGAATGACAGTAGAAAGGGCATCACTCGAGGTCAACATCTGAGCTTCTGTAACAATGCGTCAGAGGCAACAAGAGCTGCCCACATGAATGAAATTTCTCTTGTGGCAAAAATTGTCTAATACTTTACCCTCTGGCATTTTTCCTTTTGAGAAATCTCAAGTGAAATATAAAGCAGTAGGATAGGGACAGTGGAGTTTCTCCAACAATGCTTTTTTAAATTTCTGATTGACAAGTTTCAAAGAATTTGGACAGGTGAGGATCTAATATAGAAAGCTAAACTCATCATACATACTTTCTTCCAGTATTAGAAAGAAAGAAATATTTAATGAAAGAAATTTCTTACAAGCTTTGTAGTGGGCCTCCCAAGATGTCCGGGTCTGTACCCCCAGAACTTCTGCTTCTTACCTTATATGGCAAAAGAGACTCTGCAGGTGTAATCAGGGTAAAGATTCTGACAAGAAGGTACCCAAGTCAGGTCAGAGTCACAGTGGTCCTTATAACAAGGAGCACATAAGAAACAACAGGTGAAGTCAGGACTAAAGCAGAGGTTGGAGTGACACATTCTCGAAATGGAGGAAGGGGCCACAAGCCAAGGAATACAGGCAGTCGCCAGAAACTGGAAAAGACAAAGGAGTGAATACTCTCCTGAAACTACAGAAGGCGCGAACCCTGTTCAAAGCTTAACTTTTGCTCATTGAAACTGACTGTGGACTTTGGACCTCCAGAACTATAAGAGAGCCCATTTGTGTTGTTTAAGCCACCAAATTTGTGATAAATTGCTAGCACAGCAATAGAAAATTAAAACAAGCCCATCTTCTCAATGTAATTGCTATTAAGAGTGTTTTTTCAAAATGAGAACTTATAAATATTTACAGTAATTACTTTGGATTGCCATTTACCAGACTATTGAAGAGTTAAAAGAAGATTTTTTTAAAGCTAAGTGATACTTACCATTTTTTTTTTTTTTTTGACAGGCAGAGTGGACAGTGAGAGAGAGAGACAGAGAGAAAGGTCTTCCTTTTGCTGTTGGTTCACCCTCCAATGGCCGCCGCGGCCGGCGCGCTGCGGCCGGCGCGCTGCGGCCGGCGCACCGCGCTGATCCGATGGCAGGAGCCAGGTGCTTTTCCTGGTCTCCCATGGGGTGCAGGGCCCAAGCACCTGGGCCATCCTCCACTGCACTCCCTGGCCACAGCAGAGAGCTGGCCTGGAAGAGGGGCAACTGGGACAGAATCCGGCGCCCCGACCGGGACTAGAACCCGGTGTGCCGGCGCCGCTAGGCGGAGGATTAGCCTAGTGAGCCGCAGCGCCGGCCTACCATTTTATTTTAAAAGAACATTAAGGGAGTATACTTAATATACTCTTTTATTCTACCAGCTCAATCAGTGTCACTTACAAATTGGCGTTTTTCTATCACTTTGAATCGGAAATTTTAAAATCACTGATTGAGCCCAATAAGTACATCACTTCAGTGCTGAGTGGTGACAGGTATAGAGACGATGACAACTGTAATGCCACTGTGCTTTTCCTTTTTGTTTAGCACTGTGCTGTAACTCAGATCCTATCACTATTGCTCAAAATGAGAAAATGTATATTGAGCAGTCCAGATCATAATTTAGTTTTTATATCCTTTGTAAAGGTACTAAGAACCCATTCAAACTCTCAAGAAGAACCCCAAGAGGTTAATTACACAAGTCATGGAATTTTTGCTCTGTTTTCTTAAATATTAAGAATTTATTGAAGATTTTACACTTGAACATATTATTTAAAATATAATCTTCCTTTCTGTGTGACAGTCTCACAAAGTATTTAAAGAAGATGAAGGTCTGTCATTACTCTGTTTAATTACAGGATTTTAGAATCAGATGATGATTTTTAAAAAGAACTAAAAAAACTCCTTTAGAGTGATAGTAATAATAGTTTCACTTCACACCAGAATCTCAACTAGTACAAGTTCTATTTATAGGTGTCATTTGCTAGAACTAGTCAATCTTGTTTTATATCTTCTTCCCCCCATTACTTGTATCAGATGGAGGAGTACATAAGCATGCCCAGAGGTTTAGATCTGCTTCTAATTCAGCACACGCTGTAACAATTTCCTTTCTCCATCACCTATGGCTTTGGAAGCACTGCTTTCCTTGGTTTTGCATCTAAATTGTCTCGAATCACTTTGCCTTTTAATTCATGAAGGCAATGGCTGTTTTTTTTAATAATCTGCATTCTCAATTCTTACCCAGTGTTTCTAACAAATTTAATTCTACTTAAATGTGTATTTTAATAAGTTTAAGAAATTATCTTGGATCACAACTTTTAATCAATGTTTAGAACCTTACAAATGTAATTCATTTAAGAACAAATAACTTTAGAGTAATTACAAGATAATGTTTAGGGTCCACTTTCAAAAATTCTGAATTCTAGCTTTAACAATGCCCTATGTTAAGATGATGGTAGCTTTGTGAAAGGTTAGCAATTCCAACATCCAATGTATTCTGGGCTGTGTTTCAATTATTCAATAAAATATTTTCCATTGACTATTTGCTATGGGAAACACAAGCATACATACATAAATATCAAAACTTCCCATGTGACCATATTAATAAAAATGTTGTCAGAGCTGGAAAGAACTCCGGATATCTTCAGTCCACCTCCAGTCTACAGTTCAGCAGCTGATGTGTTCACGATCACCAAGCTGGCTGGTGGCTGGGTCTGTGGTCTAGGACCTCCTCATCTGGCTTGTTCTCTAAGACACTTTGTAGCACACCACACTGAGTCAATCTCTGTCTCTCCCTTGATGTAGTTACTATAAAACAAGGTGACTGACCACATTGTTATATCAATCTACATGTTACATCGGGTACTTTCTTAACAGCGTTTTCCTTTGACAGAAGAGCACAAAAATAATGTACATTTTAAAAGCTGCATAGGGCCTGATACATTATGGGTGCTCAAAGTTTTTTTTTTTTCTTTTATCCAACTAACTAAATTACATCCTAGTAAGTGTAGAAGCATTCTAAATTAAAGTGTTCTCAGAACTATGTCATAGAAATTTACTAAGTGTTAATATTAATCTAACCCTGGAACCAGAATATGTGGTTCCACAGTCTTCCTTTCCTATAAATAGACAACATTCTCTAGCCTCACCTGTTCCTCATATTAACTATGGAACAGATGCCAGAGTTCATCTACATTTCAAGTTATGTATCTCCTTTCATACTAAAATATAAAATATATATAATGTGTAGATTTCTCTCCTATGCATACCCATCCACCAGAATTTTCCAGTAGTAAGAAAACACTAAAAAACTTCAGAAAGTGATGTGATGCTGTACAAAATCCAGTGAAAGTTAGCCAAAATACAACATATGCATGGGGGAAGACGTTGAATGTTTGTATTTATGACCTAATTATATTTTTCTTCCTTAAATTTCAAAAGTAATGTATGTAATGTGATTAATCAAAAGTACCTTTCACATCTAGTCAGTCACAATTCTGTTTATATCTTAAAATGAATAAAAAATACATCTCTGAGCATAATGATCACTAATATTTAAATGATAAAGTTAAAGGCACAGATACATTCAGATCTTATATCCGGTAAGAACTTATTATAAAACAGAGAGAATAATTTACTATTCAAATAGTTGGAATAAAGTTCAAGGGAAATATAAGCAAATCACTTCTTTCTCTAACAACCTGAAATATAGGGTTTCAGACCTTATATATTTTTGTCAAAATAGTAATTATAGATGACAGATGCTGCTCCCTAGTGAATGGAAGGTCTCAAATTTTACTGTGCATATCATTGGGAAGGAAATACAAATTTTTAAAATAGAATTAGCTTGGGGAAAGGCATCATTGCTGCAACTCTTAGCACCAAATGTTTTTTCTTGGAGCACCAAATGCTTTAAGGAAAACATTCCAAGTATCAAAGTTTTCAGATAGATAAATATTTATGGATCAAATCCATAAAGAACAGACATTGTTATGAAATATATATAGATGCCTTCAAAACTTTCTTTCTAGGCAGAGTAGGCACATAAGTTAGGAGTCATTTCCCACTTAATTGTTTTTGCAACCTTATGCAACACAAATGGATTATGGATAAGACTTCTTCCTTTATACACAGAAAAATCTTGACTGACATCATGTCCAGGAAGTTAAACGGGAGCTATTTCTTTAAATGAAATTTATAGAAGAGGCTTTATTCTAACCTGTGATACTGACTGCAAATGTAGAGCTATTTTAAATGTAGTCGTTTGGTAAGGAAACTACTCCTTAAAATGTGTTCTTCTCATTCGCTAGTTAGAATAGTCAGAAGAAAGCTTATCACACAACTGGTTTGTATCTTTAAGGGCAATGAAATTGCATCTGTCTCTGAACTTTATGAATGGTATTTTCCAAGCCTACATATAGACCAATGACTCTCCTTCTCCAATGAGAGATCTTCATGGCATTTGGGTCACAATCTCCTAAAAACTAATCACTTAAAGCAGAGAAGTTCAGCAACATGGAAATACGCTATAGGATACTACGGAGAGTTTAAGCAGCTAATAATAAATGTAACTTAAACTTTTATACTTAATTCTCTTAATGCTTTTAAAATACCATCCATTGGAGTACACCGATCAGAAATGAAGTATCCACTTGAGAAAGTAGCAACAAAGTCTTGTTCCAAATGCAAACGCAGAACAAAGAGCTATGAGAACTCACTGCAAAAAGGGTTGGGTGTACTGTATTAGGCTTCAACATTACACTTGCATGTACAAATACTACCAATAGAGGGGCATCTTGGAAATAAACACATTTTTTCCCCTGAAACTAACCAGGACAATGCTATATTCAATCAAAGAAGACATGAGCTTCATGAGTGCTTAAAGGAAACGGTAACACAGACACAGATTAAAAATTTTATTTATGAATATGTGGACACATGACTTTGGATCCAGCCAGCCAGTGACATAAATAAATTTGAGCAAAAGATTCAAGCTAGAGGATACAAATATATACATACATACATACATATATTTGTGTGTGTGCATAGGCTTCTTGGAGCAGTGCCACAAACCTGGACACCAAACCAACAATCACTCCCATCCATTGAAATTTCCATTAAGTGCACAATGGGGGTAATTACACCAGGATGCTCCAAATCGCTCTTTCCATCTTGTGCACTCACATGCCCGCCAAACATGAAATGTTCGCCTTCTCCCTTCCAACGTGATGGTTGTTGAACTTATTTTTAGTGTCATTTGATAAGCCTTTGTGCTCGCAGAGAGACATCCCACTGACCCGGCCACTGGTCATTGTCTATACCAGTTCACATCAAAGCAGGCGCACTTTGTCAGGTTTCGAGTCGAATATCCATTTCGCATCTGAAGTACAGTATCGAAAGTGACTAGATCATTTGAGCTTTTTTCTTCAGCTGCTGCCTTCTTCCGCCCCCACAGTGTTTTTGCTCACGCTAACATAACTTGGCATCGCCGACGTGACACGATGGTGGTTTTTCTAAAACATTAGAATACATACATCGCCAATGGTATGTGATGGCGACCCTGCTGAAACTGTAATTTACGGATTGAAGAAAGGGGCCCTTTTCTCTCTACTGAATCGTAACCAAGGTAGAGTGCTCCTCAACATCCAAGTAATGCGCATACAGTAATAGGTCATTCAATGTCAAAAGGCATAAAAAAGATGAGCAAAATCTTCACAGGCTGCTGCTTGCTGTTGCCTTTAATTATATTAATTAAACTTTGAAATTTTCATGCAAAGAGAGTTGCTGGCTTGTGACGCTGAAGAGCCCTTGGAGACCTGAAGGAAGAAAAAACCCTGAGCGGAAGCTTTGTGGTTACTGCTTCCTTTAAATTAAAAGCCAAACAAACTCCTAGGTATGTTTACAGATACTAATGCTTTATGCACTACTAAATCCAAAACACAGGAAAAGGGGGAATCTACCAGTCACAGGCACAAGGGCTCAAACCACGAGTCCCTTAGTCTCCATTTCAGATCTCTGGTTAGAGACTGTCTTCCTGTGGAATAACACTCTATTAATTTTCTTGTCCCCAGTGCATAATGAAAGAAAGGTGTCTTCAGAAACAAAAGGGCAAAATCTTGCTTGCTACCAATACCTTGAGGCATTGTGTCTACATTTTGTCATGCGTGTGCACTTTTCAGTGTTAGAGTGACAAGATTTTCCAGTCAGAAACTTCCCGTAAGGCACACTGTGATAGGGGACTCGGAAGGAGTTCGTGATCTGACATAGCTATAAGGCAGTGGACTCCATAATTTGCTGAGCCTGGTTGGAAATTTCATCCTCTGCCTCTGGCTAAAGCTCTTGCAGTATACAGACACAAGCGCCGTGTAAAAAACTCCTGTCTCCATTAACGACCCACCATGGCTACTTGCTCGGTGCTCCTGGCTTTGATGTCCTCTCTGTGTTGCCATTGCCGTTGTTGCTTTGGCTTCTTCTACACATACAAACTTCCTTGCATAAATGTCCCTCTTTACTTTCAAGGTCACGAATCACAAGATACAACTGGGTTTCATCACCTCCTGTGTAGACGGCAAAACAAGTGTTTGAAAATGTTCAGTGCAAGCAAAGCAGAAGGCAGAGAAAACACGTCTTGACTGGAAGGAATTAAGGTGCTCTTCCAAAAGCCTCTGAAATGCACTTGATTTGTTTCATTTGGCTGGAAATCAGCAGTGTGGACGTGTGCTGTCTTCGTACCCTCTAGGTCGTCGTTTCCCTTTTACTGAGATGGAACTCGAGAAAAGTTTATGCACCGGCCCTGCGGAAAGAAAGAGCCATATTGAAATAGTACAGCAATCGTGAATGAAAAAGCCTCAGCATACCCAGTGCTCCTATGATCTGATTACCCACTGTCCTTTTCCTGGACAATGTTCTGATAAGACATGAAATTATACTGCTTTTTCCCCCCTTTGGGTTAAAGCGTGGTGGTCCATTCAGATCTTTTCCACAATAAACTGACCTATGTGACAGTACGGTAGGAAACAGTATAGAAATAGAACTTTGTTACTACCATTGAAACCACGGCACTAGTATCACAGCGATAAGAATACCAAAGCCATAACCTTCCATACTTATTTCTGTAACGCATTAAAATGAAGATATGTGCTTACACAAGCTGCTGCCTTAAAAACATGTCTACAAGTACATTCAAGAGATAACAAGACCAAAGATAAGGAATTAGGAGACAAGGAAGAGATGCCATCTCTTTGTGATTCTATTTCATGAAAGGATTTCGCCAGAGACTTGAACACGCCCACTCTTTTTGACCATTCTGCGCAACTGTAACCACCAAGATGTTTTCTAAGTAGTGTCTACTTTTTGGCATTGCACATTTCCAAAGAGATTTACCATTCCAATATCTTAATATTTCAATGCAACTTGTGTGGACACATTGGTCTAAACATAGTTTAAATAATGCAAAACCTACTGGAGAACAAAGTTTCCAATTAGTGGTATGATACTCTTTGGTATAATATTTTCCTTGGTTTGCTACTATTTATCTTTTTCTACATAAATCACATGCATATTCCTCAACTGGCAAAAAATTAGCATTTCACCTTCTACTTTAGGGTCAGGTTGACCATCCTAATTGAGGTTTTTCTATTTCTTACATCTTCTCTCAAAGTATTGCAGACTTTAAAGCTTATCTTTTTCCCCCTCTAACTGTGAAGAGCAAGTTTATTTTCAATATCACAACATGGTAAAATTCGAAAGGAACAATAAATATTGCTGAAGAAGAAAGCTTGAAACATAAAAGCAGAATTGCTTGTCTATTTTCCTTTCAAAAATGATTGCTCAATACATTTGGGAATTTCAGAAATTAATGAAGAAACAAAAATATAAAAGTGAAATAGATGTAAGACTTTCCATTAACTTTTGCATAAAAGCAAACATTCATCAAATTATCTGTCTTCTAAGTAAGTTTACAGGGAACATTACTACTATAATTGCCAATTTCATTACTGACTTTGTGCCTAATGTCTACAAAAAATACCAGTGCAAAGGGAAGTGGAAGAAAAGCAGAGAAGTCACACCAGAATGAGGTCGAATGTGCATGGTAACGCACATGATCGCTGGTCATGGACTCTGGTATTATCAAGAACTTTGAAGTAAGATTTTTAGAACGACAAATATCCTGTTTTTTCTCTTATGTGTGGAAGTTAATACAGAGAGAGTATAAAAATTGTGTGATTCATGTCATTTGGTATATGGTTATAAATATTCCTTTACTGAATCATGCCACATACATGACAATATACCTTGTTACAATCATTAACATATACTATCTTATTATCATGAATTCCTCTCTTTGTGATATTAATGTATTTTTAAGAAAAACTAGTAAATATGTGTATGTATATAGTATCTATATATGAAGTGATTATGGCAAAAAAGTTACATTTTAAAGCTAAAAAAGAAAACAATTTAAAAATTAAAAAAAGATTTTAGAATGAAGATTAAGTGAAGATTGTTCACACTAGCTAAGGGAAGAGTATATCCTTCAAAGATAGGAAAACATTCAAACTGTTATTTCCACAACAAATCCCTTTTTGTGCACACTTTTCTTAAGGGAGGCATGTGGGGAAAGTGACATCATGTAGGAGTATTTCAGCAAAATAATAAATCAATCCTAAAGAATAATAATGTATCTATATATGAATTATATGATAATAATATAACTGTATATGAAGAAAGTTCAAGAAGTTCATAGAAAAATTGAATAAAAAGTTCATTTTCATGTAAAAATTTAAAATCCATGCAGTTTTTTCATAATATGCATATTCATGAACTGTATGCAGATCAACTATATGCATGAATCTCAAAAACTTTTGCACTAAACATATCTTCTAATTCTATTTTCCATGAACTTTTAAAAGTATCCTTTTCTGCAATAAAATATAGTTCTGAACAATGCACATTAAACAATGAGGAACATTAATAGCTATTACCTTATGGCAATTTTCCAGAATCAAACAAATATATGAGGAATACAGCATCTTTTGTGTATTTATAGAACAAAAGTAAAAGCTTTTTTTCTTCTAATTATGGGAAGAATCGATCATGAATCTGAGTTCTATCACTAATGAACTGGGTATAGAAATAATGGCCTTTCTTTGACTAATTCTATTCTACATACTGGAGTAGTCTTGGCCACTATAATTAGTTTACTTTAAGCAACTGGATAGTGTAACAAGTGGGATTTATAGCTTATTCAAATTCTAAAATCACTTCAGTGGCTAAATTATTCCAGTCCTAAATTATTTCCTATTTCCTTTGATGTATTTTTATTAAAAACACAGAAATGTGAATGAAGAAAATCCTATGGGTTTTGACTTTGAGGTCCATGTTATAACTCTCCCAACGCTGCAATTAAGTATCATTATCAACTGCAACTGTCTATTGATTTAAGTACCAGAAAGGAAAAGAAAGACTATTAAAAAACAAATGCTCTCATATGTTTTAACACATACCCATATCCATTAACAGAAACCATCAAATGTTTTTTATCTTCTTGTGATCATGGACTTTTACCAATACCTGTTAAAGTCTAGATGTGATTTTTTTTTTCCAGAAAAAATTTAAAACTTGACAACTTGCAGGAGAACTGCTTAGGAGTTATTGTTAAGCATTCCGCAGTTCTTCCAATCATTGACCCCTTCTCCTACAGAGACCATTGTATCTCCTCTAAAGCTACACCACATTAAATCTGGGAGGCAAATGTGATAGCTCAAATAATAAGGCTCCTGTCACCCAAGAAGGAAATCTGGATTGTGTTCCTGGCTCCTGGCTTTGGCCCTGGCCCAGTCTCAGACATTGTGGTCATCTAGAGAGTGAACCAGATGGGAGCATGTGCTTGCTCTCTCTCTCTTGCTTTCTCTCTCTCCCTCCCCTCCACCTCATATAAACAAAAAGTTGTTTAAAATCTCCACTAGTTGTGGATTCAGATCAAAATGCAAATAATGAATAATGATTAATTTGAAGAAGAGATTGCAAAGGACAGAAATGCAGTAGAGGGAACAGAGAGGAAAATATAAAGAAAGTGGATGAGGGTAGCCCTAAAGAGGAAAGATTATCAAATAAAAAAGCAACTTTGGACAAGCAAGGAATTTTAATTCAGTATTCCATTAGGCATCTTACTTCCAGGGAATTGTTTCATTTGGCAGCTATAATCCTCTACCCCAGAAAATTATAAATTCATGGCAACACATCCTGGATGGAAGAGACCATGATGAGGTAGCTGTGGCCCTTGTCATATGCCCAATACTGTCCTTCAAAACATATTAGTGATAATGTCAACTATGCTTACAAGCAGGGATGTTTGGACTACCACTGGCATCACAGCAAGAAGATTATTCTAGAACATTACAGAACAAATGTTTTGCAAGAAATGGGACATGCTAAACTTGCAGTTCTGTTATAGCACATGCTTAAAATGCTTTCCACAAAAGAGATCTTATCAAGGTATCAAGCAAAGCAATATAAGATAGCTTGAAAACACAACTTATCAGAGAACAGTATGGCATATAAAGTATTATTGGTTAATATTATTTTTTCTGAGAATCTCTCACTTTTATGACAAATAATACAAGTGCTAAAAATTTTTTAAAAGTTACCTGAATGGTTTAATCAGAAACTATTCAACAAAGGCCACATTTATAGACACATATAAAAGCAAAATAATGAGGGGGCCTGAGGAAGCTCACAGAAATGCCCATTATCTTTTGATTACATTTCACCCATGGATATTTTGAAGCTCCCTGAATTTACATAATTTTAACCTTTATTCTCTATATAGAAGTTAATACTAATTCAAGTGACAGGATTATAACCATTGTAAAAATGGAAGTAATATACTAAAATAGAGAAACACAAGATTTCTGCTAGTAAGAGTTAAGATGAGTGTATATTATGCTCACATTATAGTTCACAAAATAATTCAAGAAATTTAAACTCAGGTGGCTTAAATGTTGAAGGAATACTATAACATGTAGTATTATTAATTATAATTATTAATATGAAGAAATAATTATAATTTTACCTATTTCCAAATATTTATTTTCATATTATTTCTCAATTTTCTTGATATTAAATTGGGCTCTATTCAGGCATCGAGATATGGAAAAGGCCAAGAATATTCTTAGGTTGTTTTCAGGAGCATTCATGCAATCAGGCAATCAATGCAACCAATTCAGTATCATGACTTACAATCGCTAAGTCATAAACCTTAACAGTAACACCATTTAGCAAATATAACATGGAATTAAATTAGTGTTTCAAGCCTATAATAATTTTAAAATTTTGGATAAATATATTTCATCATTTGCCTTAGGAATATAGTATTAGTTCGATGAAATGAAATCATTCTGAAACTTAATTCATTTAGCAAAATTATTAGAAGTAGAATTTCTTCAATATTTAAAGAAATTAAGAGTAGGCAGAAAGGACAGATTTTTAACACCTGACTTTAGATTACAGGTGAATACATTTAAAATACATTAATTCATAAATTGTGATGATTTAGATATTAATTGACTAGGTTATAGCTGATCTTTCTCAATATATTAAAAAACTGGGAAATTATAAACCAGAATATTATTGGCATGTTTCCCAACCTAAAATAAAATGTTTTACAGCACATATGAAATGCATTTATGTGCTAATGACTGACATCGTTGTACTATGACCTAGGAATGGCAACATTTTCTTTGCCTGATAAAAATTGTGGCTTAAAAGTAACAAATTCGTTTGCTTTTAAAGGATATTGTTTTATGATACCTTATACTGAATAGATTGCTAATTAGTGAGTTTCTATGTCAAAAAAAGAACTCTAACACGTTGCCAGTGAAGCATAAATTGACAAAGTCTATAGGGTAAGCAGAGTACAAGTATACAAAAATGCTCTTAAAAAGCTTATATCCTTTGGTTCAGTAATTTCATTTCGGGTATCTAACCCAATAAAATAGCTAGAAAGAGATTCTAAAATATTATCATGTATTTTTATAATACTGGAAAATATAACCTGTCAACTTATATTTATTTCTCACCAATAATCAGAGAATAGTTAAATCATGATTCATCCATCTAATTCAATATTATGTACCCATCAAAATAGAAAACTTTGTGAAGATGTAAGGAAATTTTAAGTGTAAAGAAAATGCCAAACTGCATACATACATGATTACAATTATGCAACATACATCCAAAAACAAAAACACTCACAGACAATACACCAACATGCTATGGGGGTGGGATTGCAAATGATTTCCTGCATTCTAGTTTAATACCTTCTCTGTATATTCATATATTTGCTAATTTTAAAAGAAAGATTAATTTTCAGAGAATAAAGACAATGAACAAACTTGAAATCCTTTCTAAACACTGATGTTTATGTTTTAAAAGTCAACACAGGAACTTGTCAGTTACTCATTCTCAGGAATCGCCACCAACTGCTAACTACAGCAAAGCTTTTCAGTACTTAGTGTTCCCATGGGTCAACTCATTTACTTGTCTTCGGGTTTTATTTAATGAACAATTCCATTGTGAACCCATCTGAGTGTGGTTGAACTCCAAAGTGCATGTGCATGGCAAAGGAAGACATATTAATAAATCATAATCTATACTTAATATAGTCTTATAAACACAATCTATAGTCAACATTAAAATTTATACTCTACAGTCAAAAATTTCATTTTTATGGTACAAAATTCTTGGAGTTTCAGTGAAGTGTGTGTTCTTTATCTATCTGCATGTAGGTAAATGGCAGTATACATGTATAGCCTACCCCATGCCCTATGCCCGCTGGAGTTCATTATATTTAAATACAAATAAATATAAGGGAGGCTCTTCAATTTTCATCCCACATCAAATCTTCTCATCTTACATTCAGTATCTTGGGCATACATTTCTCTATCCAAATAACAATTTAGAATATTCATATCTCAAGTACTTATCAATGACAACTTTGAATCCTATTTTTCCAGATCAATTGAGAAAGAGGTTCTGAGTAAAATGTTAACTTTCTATATATCAAGACCAGTGACTTTTTTTTTATTTTATTTTTTTATTTTTTATTATTTTTTTTTATTTTTTTTTATTTTTTTTGACAGGCAGAGTGGACAGTGAGAGAGAGACAGAGAGAAAGGTCTTCCTTTGCCGTTGGTTCACCCTCCAATGGCCGCCGCGGCCGGCGCGCTGCGGCCGGCGCACCGCGCTGATCCGATGGCAGGAGCCAGGAGCCAGGTGCTTTTCCTGGTCTCCCATGGGGTGCAGGGCCCAAGCACCTGGGCCATCCTCCACTGCACTCCCTGGCCACAGCAGAGGGCTGGCCTGGAAGAGGGGCAACCGGGACAGAATCCGGCGCCCCAACCGGGACTAGAACCCGGTGTGCCGGCGCCGCTAGGCGGAGGATTAGCCTAGTGAGCCGCGGCGCCGGCCCGAGACCAGTGACTTTTATATACTGTGTCTGTGAGTTGTACAAGTGCATGTGAGGCCACTGTAGCCAGGGTGATGCACAAGAAGAGAGAAAGTAGGCTTTCAAACCTGATTCTACCCAAAAAGCTTCAAATTCATCAAACATTTAAAATTGAAATTTAGTACTGTACAATATTTTGTTTTCAGTAAAGCTGTAGTGTGGTAACTATTATTCCAGATATCTTCATGCCTACCCTAAGCCAGATCACCATTAAACCATCCATATATCTAGACTTGGTTTTATTTCCTTGGAAATACCTTCACAGATCTATGACAATATTTTATTCCTTTTAACTTTTGGTCATATGAAGGTCTCACGTGACTTTTTGTTACATATGAGAAATCTGCATTTTGGAAAACCACAATTGATGACACTGGTATTCAGGGATCAATTTTCCTTGGAGGTTTCCTTGGAGGTTAAAGCTGGGAAAAAGCATGCTCTGCTAAGCACACGTGCTTCCGTTTGTTCCTATAAAATGCCAATGATAGAACTCAACCTGTTTCTCTTTACACCTTGGCTCTCAGGAAACTCAGATTTACAGAAAATTCTAAAATCTTTTGCTACTTCTGGTATGCATGTTCTCTTATAGCTAGCTATACCTTAACTTTGGTCCATGGTTATTTTTATGTTTTTATTCTTCTGAGCTTTTATTTTTTTTTCTCTCTCTCAATACTTCTTTAGAAGCGAGTAAATGATAAGTAAATTTAAACTTGTTCAGAATGCTTTCTTAACTCTCAACTTTCCCAGTCATAAAGAATATCCAAATTCATCTCAAACTCCAAAAACACCCCCAACAAATGTATTACCTTAATCTCTACCTTATACAAAAAGGCCATATCATATCTATTCTCCATTTTCTTGTGGTAGAACTTAATGAAGACCGCTAATGTCGGGATCTGCACTGTGGTGTTGTAGGTTAAGCATCTGCAAGCTGGCATCCCATATGGGCACCAGTTCAAGAGCCAGCTGCTCCTCTTCCAATCCAGCTCTCCACTATAGCCTGGAAGAGCAGTAAAAGATGGCTCAAATGCTTGTGCCCCTGCACCCACACAGGATACCTGGAAGAACCTCCTGTCTCCTGGCTTCAGATTGGCCCACCTCCAGCCACTGTGGTCATTCAGGGAGTGAACCTGCAGATGGAAGACCTTTCTGTCTCTCCCTTTCTCTGTCTGTAACTCTATCTCTCAAGTAAATAAATAAAACCTTAAAAAAAATAAAAATAAGGCAGTTGATGCCAAACAATGATTCATTTGAACTGAAACTGAACTAAGACAGCACAGATAATTAACACAAACTTTTAGTTTAAACATGAAAACTGGTTAAAACTGTACTATTGTTCATGGAACCCAAAACGTTCTTCCACAAGAAGAAATTGCCTGCATCAAAACACAAAAAACATAACCTTGTTTTCTTTGCCTGTTATGAGAAAGTAAGCATAATATAATTCTTTTTTTTAATTTTTTTTTTATTTTTTGACAGGCAGAATGGACAGTGAGAGAGAGAGACAGAGAGAAAGGTCTTCCTTTGCCGTTGGTTCATCCTCCAATGGCCGCCGCGGCCAGCACGCTGCGGCCAGCGCACTGCGCTGACCCAATGGCAGGAGCTAGGTGCTTCTCCTGGTTTCCCATGGGGTGCAGGGCCCAAGCACTTGGGCCATCCTCCACTGCACTCCCTGACCACAGCAGAGAGCTGGCCTGGAAGAGGGGCAACCGGGACAGAATCCGGCACCCCGACCGGGACTAGAACCTGGTGTGCTGGTGCCGCAAGGCGGAGGATTAGCCTAATGAGCCGCGGCGCTGGCACATAATATAATTCTTTACAGACTGCAAATGTATTAATATTCTCAACCTATCAGAGAATAACTCTCTGTGAGGATTCTGTTCTACTATAAACATTCTCTCTAAAAAAGGAATAGAATGCACTGAGGATGCATCACAAATATAACCGTGGTCGTAACCAAGGGTAACTCATACTCAGAATCTGGGAGCTTTAATTTCATTTACCTTATTCCAGATAATAACAAGTTTCTATTAGAGTGAGAAAATTATGGATATTATCCTAGAAATCATTGTTGGCAACCTCTTCTCTTAGGTTTCACAGTGAGTATGGAGGAGAAAGAGACACCTCCAAGAAAAATGCCTGATAGTGTATTATTAGTCTGCAGTTAACTAAACCGAGGGATAAAACAAGACAATGGTAGAAACTGACATATTTGCCATTGGTTAAGTATATAGAACTCAACTCCATCACAGTATTCAAATATTGATATCACCCCCTCATTTTTATTGTGGCCAGTCGGATCAGCATTAACCAGAGCAAGTGCCATGTTCCCCATATCTTGGGCATTAAAATTCCACTGGCATTAACACTTGTGAGCTCCTTTACTAGCTATCTGCACAGGATGTATTTCACTGCTATAACTGTTACAGTATTATACACACCTCATAAATATCCATTGACAAGCTGAAGCAAACAACTGCACTTTCGTTTAGACTTTTCAAACACAGATAGTTGATTTATTTATATCTCCACTTCTAAGAAGTTACTAAAGCTGCATACTCTGAGCAACAGTGAATAGTGCTTCAAAGTTAAAATTGTATACAAAGCACAGATATACAAAGCACAGATACACACAGACACAAAGACAAATCAAACAAGCCTAAGAAATCACTCAAATAAGGAGAAACTTGAGAACACAATAGGGTTCTCGGATGGAGATTTTCTGTAGCAACTATGGACTGAAGAAAAGGTACACACTATTCTCATTCTCTCTCTCTCGCTGTTTCTCTTGCTCTACATAAAACTGCAAGGTTTTGAGCTGAAATGTAAATTCCATAAACTCTTTTCTAATGGGAACTCAATCTATAAATATCCCACTTTACAATACAGACCATGTCCCATGTGGATATTCTGTCAATATTATGAGGGAAAGCTCTGAGTTGCTTGAAAATTTTACTTGCAAGTATTTTTTAAAGTCTCTTCATTCTTCATTTTGTACCTGCAAAATTTTAATGACTCCACACATACTGTTAGTATTTATTTTTAAAATATGTGTACTTCTTATTCTGTCTTATCTCAGGCATATAGTTGCAAATTAATGAAGTATCTAACATATCTTAATAATAATATTTGAAAATGATCCTTTTAAGTTATTAGTTGTGAGATACAGAGATATATGTAGATATAGATACAATCTTGACAATCCCCTGGAAATCATTGTTAGCAATAGCTTCTGTTTGGCTTCATAAGTCAGACTGGAAAGTAATCCCCCAAAAGATACACACATAGATACAGATATAGATAAAATCAGAATGGAATTCTGCATATCTTTTTAGCTGGTCAATATTATTTCATTGAATTCTTCATATGTAGTGCAGAAATGACTTTACTTTCCAAATTCAATTATAGTACATATTATGTCCTAGATCTTTTTTTTTTTTTTTTAATTTTTTGACAGGCAGAGTGGACAGTGAGAGAGAGAGAGAGACAGAGAGAAAGGTCTTCCTTTGCCGTTGGTTCACCCTCCAATGGCCGCCGCGGCAGGCGCGCTGCGGCCGGCGCACCGCGCTGATCCGATGGCAGGAGCCAGGAGCCAGGTGCTTCTCCTGGTCTCCCATGGGGTGCAGGGCCCAAGCACCTGGGCCATCCTCCACTGCACTCCCTGGCCACAGCAGAGAGCTGGCCTGGAAGGGGGGCAACCGGGACAGAATCCGGCGCCCCAACCGGGACTAGAACCCGGTGTGCCGGCGCCGCTAGGCAGAGGATTAGCCTACAGAGGATTAGCCTAGTGAGCCGCGGCGCCGGCTCGATGTCCTAGATCTTAAACCAGTTGTTAAAAAAAAACTTAGAAATACAACTTTAAAATTAGAGAAAAGCGCCGGCGCCGCGGCTCACTAGGCTAATCCTCCGCCTAGCGGCGCCGGCACACCGGGTTCTAGTCCCGGTTGGGGCGCCGGATTCTGTCCCGGTTGCCCCCCTTCCAGGCCAGCTCTCTGCTGTGGCCAGGGAGTGCAGTGGAGGATGGCCCAGGTGTTTGGGCCCTGCACCCCATGGGAGACCAGGAAAAGCACCTGGCTCCTGGCTCCTGCCATCGGATCAGCGCGGTGCGCCGGCCGCAGCGCGCCTGCCGCGGCGGCCATTGGAGGGTGAACCAACGGCAAAGGAAGACCTTTCTCTCTCTCTCTCTCACTGTCCACTCTGCCTGTCAAAAAAAGAAAAAAAAATAAAAATAAAAAAATAAAAAATTAGAGAAAAGCATGAAATAAATTATGCACGTTAGCGATACAAATATTAACAAAAAATTGAAAACCTGAATTTCTATCTGTAAGAGACATGCCAAATAAAATAAGAATCAAATAGATAATGGGATACTACAAATAATATACAGCTGTTACAAAGCATGAGGAAGATCTCTATAGACTATTAAGTATATTGTAGTGTATAGAATTTATTAAAGGGGAAAAATGGGTGTATATAGCATACACCATATACTATCCTCATATTATTAAAAGAAAAATACACTAGCATTAATATATGCTTATGTTTAAAAGAAAGAGAATAATAATTGCTTTGAAAACAAAACTAGTTATTGACAGGTAGAGAAGCGGCACAGGTAATACTGAATAAGAACGTAAATGAGGCAACTTCCAATATATCTTTTTGAATACTACCAAATGCAAACATAAATATTCTGCACTTGAAAAAAATTGTCTAATTAAAAGAAATCCTTACAACCATAATAGCTTTCACTATATGCAAGGCAGAAGCCTTGAAAAAGCAAAGAATATGGCAGGAAAGCAAATTTTGGAGAGATATCTTGCCACAGTAGATGAGGCTTTCCTTGAAAGCAGTCAACTGAAGTCTGTGAAAGGCAGGAGAATATTCTTTCCACAAACACCCATGGGCCTTCTCCAAGGGAAAAGAAGCACCATACTGATGGCTCTGGACATGGCAAGAGCAACGAGAAAAATAGCCCTGTGGGACTGAGGGCTGCTGAGAGGTTAAAGCAGAACAAAGGAAAACACATCCAAAACTCATAGATAGAGCGCATGGCACTGGCCAAAGGATGTGGACAGGGAATCAATATGGAGACAGGACTTCCAAGACACAGAAAATTTGGAATAGTAGTGAAACATGACAGTGAGAGCAAGAGACCTCCTCCACAACTCACGTTCACATCTGTCCAGCAGAGAGAGAACTGTGTTGAAGGGAAATTCTTGATCTTGCCCTCAAAATTGTTGAAGTTAGTAGTTAACTAAAACTAAGACCACAACTCAGACCCAGCCCAACAATAAATACTAGCAAAATAACAGAAGAAGTGTTATATACTTTTCTAGGTGTAGAATTTTCTAAATTGGTCTCTATTTTTAATTAAAAATATCCAGCATAAATTCAGACATTGCTGTATACACAAAGAAAAATATGACCTATAATCACAGAACAAACACCAAAAAATACCCTTCAACAACCAACACAGAAGGCCAAGATATTGCAGTTTACAAGTGCTTTAAAGTAGCTATGAAAAAAAAATCAAAAGATTTAGTAATAAAGCTGGCTGACTTGCATAAAGATATGGGGAATTTTGGCAGAAATATGGAAACTGAAAATACTCCAAGTGTGAATGAAATAGAAAAACTAGAGAGGAAAAATGCAGTATTCAACATAAAGAATGTATTGGATTTGTGTAAAATTAGACAGGACATAGCTTCTGGAAGAGACTTACTGAACTTGAAGGTAAGAGAAAAGAAATAGACCAAACTAAATTACAAAGGGGAAAAAAACTAAAGCAAATCTGAGATGTTGGACAATATTTAGCAGTTTTTAATATGAGCAATTCGTATCTCATAGGAGTTGAAAGAAAACACAACGGAAGAAATACTTGAAAAATAATTTCCAAGAACTTCATGAAATTGATGGAAGACAAGACATCCAGATTGAAGAAACTCAGTGAACCTGAGGCGGTATAAATACACAGAAAACACAAAAACATAGGGTGAAACTCTGATAGCCTAAGTATGTCAGAACATACCTTGCCTGCTTGCCCACCAACAAAAAACAAACGAGAATAGACAGAATAATGAGAAGCATGACAGCTGACTTTATATCAAAAACAATGGAGGTCATAAGACAATAGAACTCTCTCAATTGCTAAGTGGGAAAAAAAGTCAGCCAAGATTTCCATATTCAGAGAAAAATACCCTAAAGAAATCTAGGCGAAATAAAGATATTTACAGATAAATACCTGTGGAGATAATTTATCCACAGTAGACTTTCATAATAACATGTGCTGAAAGTTCTGGGAACTAAAGGACAAGAGAGTAAATGGATGTCCAGATCCACAGAAAGATTTAAACAGAGACAGGACAGTAAACATGAGTAAATAGACAAAAATATAAACATATAAAAGAAATAAAAATTTTATGACACTATCATTTAAAGCCAAAAAAGTAACATTATTACTGAATTCATAGCATATGAAGAACAAAATATATGACAAGAAAATCACACAATGCAGGAAAGAGCAAAATGGAAATCATGCTACTGTGCTATTTATATATTGTTACTGACCTACGGTTATTTGATGGTAGAAAAACTAAACATATTATTATCTTTAGTACAATCACTGAAAAAGAACACAAAGATTATATCTTTAAAAGGTAATATATGCAATATATAACCAAAAAGATACCACATTAATCCAAAAGAGAGCAAGGGAGAACAAAGAGTAAAGCAAACTGAAATCAGATACAGAAGAGTTAAGTACTGGAAATATACTGACACAAATAATACTAAACCATATTCAGAACAAAGCTATTTTAAGTGATTTCACACAGTATCTTGACTGTGCACTTACAACAGAAAATGTTCAAAAGATAAGTAGACTAGCAAAGAAATGTTTTATGTTATCCATCAGTTTTAAATTACTCATATTATTTTAGCATTAGTTTATATGTATAATAGGACAGAACCATGTAAGTAATTACATTAATTTGTTAAGATCAAGAATTTTCACATTAAAGTGAAGAGATACCATAAATTCAAAGACATTCAGGAAAACCTTATAATGTTAATTTGGAACTGAAACTGTGCCATGAAATCAGGATTATTTTTCAAAATCATTACATTTTTTAGCTCTGTCTGCTGAAAGGCTTAGGAGCAAACCTAACACAGTAACAATTAGTACCTCTGGTATCCAAAATGTGTTCTCTAAATAACATAACATCCAGGGTTCCTTGGAGCAAGGTGGTTAATTACAGTTTTGGGGGCAGGAATGTAAAAGACATGCCACAATGAAAGAATTTTATCAAGGACAACTGGAGTCATGTCAAAAATATTTAGCAGTCGTGTGTTGGATGGGTTGCAATGTTGTAGTACCATAGAGGTGGCACTGGATTAGACATTCAAAGGAAATCAATGATACTGTGACTATCTGGGGAAGAATAATTCTAGTAGAGAAACCAGCAAATGTGAATGCCCTAGAGTAAAAACAACTGTACCATGTCTGTGGATAACAGTACAGAAAGGTGGCAGGAACAGAGTGAGTGATGGACAATGAGAGACCAGAAACTCTAGGATGCAAAGAAGCTGAGAACCTATCATGCAAAGTCTTGTAGTGGTAACTGTCATATATTGTCTCTGTTAAAAATAAAGTACTGATCATAATGATAGGATTAAGAGTCAAAGGGATCACATAAACAAGACTAGTGTCTGCTAATACTAACTGATAGAATTAAAAAGGAGAGAACGACCCAACATGGGAAGTGGGATACACAGCAGACTCAAAGAATGGCGGATGTCCTAAACAGCACTCTGGCCTCAGAATCAGCCCTTAAGGCATGTGGATCCGGCTAAAAAGCCTATGAGAGTATTTCAGGCATGGAAAGCCAAGACACTGTGGCAAAAAAAAAATATCTATCTATCTATCTATCTATGAGTGAGATCCCAGCGGAAAGAACAGGCCATCAAAGAAGGAGGTACCTTTCTCTGAAGGGAGGAGAGAACTTCCACTTTGACTATGGCCTTGCCTAAGTAAGATCAGAGTTGGGGAACTCAACAGGCTTCCATAGCCCTGGCAACTCTTGACAAGAGCCTCGGATGATTACTGACACCATAAACAGGAGTGTCAATTGTTAACTCAACAACAGGAGTCACTTTGCACTTACTCCCCATGTAGGATCTCTGTCCTTAATGTGTTGTACTATGTGAATCAATGGTATAACTAGTAATCAAACAGTACCTTACACTTTGTGTTTCTGTGTGGGTGCAAACTGTTGAAATCTTTACTTTTACTTAATGTATACTAAATTGATCTTCTGTATATAAAGATAATTGAAAATGAATCTTGATCTGAATGGGATGGAGAGAGAGCGGGAGATGGGAGGGTTGCGGGTGGGAGGGAAGTTATGGGAGGGAAAAAGCCACTGTAATCCATAAGCTGTACTTTGGAAATTTATATCAAATAAAAGTTAAAAAAAAAAATAATTAATTACAGGGGCTGGCGTTGTGGTGTAGTGGACTAAGCCTCTGTCCGCAGTGCCAGCATCCCATATGGGGGGTTGGTTCATGTCCCAGCTGTTCCTCTTCCAAAACAGCTCTCTTCTGTGGCCTGGGAAAGCAGTAGAAAGTGTCCCAAGTGCTTGCAGAAATGTTGTGGCCATTTGCAGAGTGAAACAGTAGATGGAAAACCTTTCTCTGCCTCTCCCTCTCTGTCTATAACTCTCTCTAAAAGAAATAAATAAAAAGAATTTTAAAAAAAAACTTAAGAAATCTTTTTAAAAAGTCACTAATTACAAATAGTAAACATCTGGGTCTCTTCTCTACAGCAGATTGCACTAAAATATTAAGTGACTTATATTTCAAATTTTTGAGATTTACTAGGACAAAAGACAAAACAAAGTAAACAAAAACACTCTGAGCTAAATACTTACTTTTGGGTCCCTAACATAATGTTTGTTGTCCCAGTCCAAAAATAATAACACACAATGTTAGACTAAAGAACCCAAACTCTAACCATTATGGCCAGAAGTTGCTAATGGAAAACATAATCAATATTTGGAGTATGCACTTAGACAAATATTAGAAGATCAAATAAAAGGCACATTACCTCACCACCATTTAGTCATGTGGGAAATAGGACAAATTAATTTACTCAGTGTGGAGGAATTCTGGTATGAAGTTACTAATTTTAGCTATAGTATTTCTAGACTTAAAAATCCGTGTCAGTTGTTAAGGTCACACAGTAAAAATATTACATACAATGCATGTATTTTTCTAGAAAATTAGGCATTGAGAAAATTCATTTGGTTTATCAAACTGCTACTGGTACATTATGATAGAAATTTTGAAGCTTACACATAATTAACATTGAAAAATATTTGTTGAGAGATTTTCCTAGTGTATGTCTATAGTCTTGGCAATGTAATAATTTAGCATTAGATAATCTGGTGTTTTGAGTTAAAATATCATTATGGGGGCCCTAAAATAATGTACTTTGTCATCCCAGTCAAAAACTAATAACTAAAATATATTGTCTAACTCAGCCTGTACTTGTACATGTTTGATTAAGTTAAATATTCAGTGCTCTTTAATCCATTTGTCAGATGGTAAAACTTGCAGCCAATTTGAGACAAAGAATGATTGTTTAGCAGGATTTTTCAAAGAACAGCCAATATTAAAAACTTCAAGTTTTAAAATTGATTCTCTGTGGATAATATCAACTAAAATTATTTTCAGAAATGTATGATTTTTAAAGTTTCACACTGGAGAACATTGGATGAGTTTCTGAAAAATGATAAACAATTCTTAGAAAAATTCTGTAAAGCTTTAACTGTAAAATAAATTTTTTAATGTTGCTTTCCTTCAGCACAGCAAACAGTTACCGAATACATTCTAGATATTTATTCCAGCTGGAAGACATATATACATATTCAACATCTTTTTTTAAAAAAAAAAAAGTTATTTGAAAAGCAGAGAGGGGAAGAGAGAGAAAGACAGAGAGAGAGAGAGAGAGAGAGAAGGATAGCTAGTGATGGGCCAGCCAAATCTAAGAGCCTGGACTTCAGTCTGGGTTCCCACATGGGTGACAGGGCCCAGCTACTTGAGCCATTACCTGCTGCTTCCAAGGGTGCACATCATCAGGAAGCTGGATTGGAAGCAGAGCAGGACTTGAACTCAGGGACTCTCCTGATATGTGATACAACTTAACCACTGTACCCAATACCGACCCCTATATTCACTTTCCAGCATCAAACTTATGCTTTCAATATTTTATCTCATTAGGAAAACCAATTTAAAACAACTGCTGAGGTCATTCTTAATATATAAAATACACATCCAAATCTCTACTATCAGGATTCAATTCTGAATATGTATTACAGACTAATACTTAGGTGTATGATATAAAATGATATATGCTTTGATCACACATAAGTAATGTGAATTAAAAGTCTCCACATTATACCTCTACCTTCTAAACTGCAAGAGCATCATCCAAATGGCTACATTTATTGCTAAATTTACCATGAAGAACAAAAGTTCAAGCAACACCTTAAATCATATACAGATACTAAAATTAGGCCAGTAACAGAAGGAAGCCATCCCTGGTCTTATGTGCAAATGTAAGTCTGAACAAGCCGCCCAAACACAGCCACCAGAATCTACACTGCACAGACAGAATCCACTGTCATTTTACTAATCAGTAAGTATACAAGTGGTGTTTAATGGGGATCCCTTGCTCACAATTAGAAAAGAAATGAAATGTGCATTAATTTTATCTTTTAATCTCTGAAGGCATTCCTAGTCTTTTTTTTTGGAGGGGGGTGCCAGGAAGAGCTAAACAGTGAGAGAGAGAGAGAGAGACAGAGAGACAGAGACAGTGAGAGAGAGACAGAGAGAAAGGTCCTTTTTCCACTGGTTCACTCCCCAAATGGCCACTACGGCTGGCGCTGCACTGATCAGAAGCCAGGAGCCGGGTACTTCCTCCCAGTCTCCCATGAGGGTGCAGGGACTCAAGCACTTGGGCCATCCTCCGCTGCCCTCCCAGGCCCAGCAGAGAGCTGGATTGGAAGAGGAGCAACCGGGACTAGTACCTGGCACCCTAACCAGGACTAGAACCCAGGGTGCTGACGCGTCAGGTGGAGGATTAGCCAAGTGAGCCACAGCACCAGCCAGCATTCCTAGTCTAAATAACTTATACCAACTAACAAGAGTGAGTCTTAAAATATATTATGGAGAAATTAAATCATCTTTAGCGATGTATTTAATTTCAATAAAAAAGAAAACTAGGGGCCAGCACTGTGGTATAGCAGGTTAATCCTCTGCCTGCAGTGCCAGAATCCTAAATGTTCTGGTTCCAATGCCGCCAGCACCACTTCCAATCCAGATTTCTGCTGATGGCCTGGGAAAGCACTGGAAGACAGGCCAAGTTCTTGGGCTCCTGCACCCATGTGGGAGACCCAGATGAAGCTCCTGGCCCCTGGCTTCAGATCAGCCAAGCTCTAGTAGTTGTGGCCATTTGGGGAATGAACCAGCAGATGGAAGACCTCTCTCTCTCTCTCTGTCTCTCTCTCTTACTCTCTGTAATTCTATCTCTCAAATAAATAAGGAAATCTTAAAAAAAAAAAAAGTATACAGTTTCACAAAGTTTAAACATTTATATACATATAAGTATACAGAATTTCAAATTAAGGAAACAGCATAATTGTGACAGCATATCAAAAAACAAGTTGACTAAAATCTAATGTATACTCACTTATTTCTCGGTATAAAGAACATTTCACTTGGTACAGAGAAAAAAAATTATGATGAAGATACATACATTTTAGAGTCAAATAACAAAAGTTATTGGCTTTTATTATTTAATTCCCATTTGGTCATGTCCTAATGTTCTGTGTAAGTACTCAAAATTATTCCAGAACCAGAAATTGGAATTTAGATCTATCTACAAATCAAGTGTTGAGTCTAGTGCTAGTGCAAGATAGAAGATAGATAGGTAAGGATATAAAGTTAACTCAGAGAAATAAATTTTGATATTCTAAGCCAAAATGGTTGTCTAAATCAAGAATAATAATATATAATATATTATATATATAATATAGTAATTATAATATAGCCTATAATATTATCCTAATACAAAAAAATAGACACTGGATGAATGTAAAGTTGTTTCAGCATTATAACAACTTTTTAAACAAACAACTTGAATATTTGTTAAAGTCCATGCAAGCTCCATGATGGTTTTTCTTACTATTTTGCAAATATCTGAGTCAGTTCCCACCTTGTAGTATAAGTGCTTAAAAATATTTACTGAGGGGCCGGCACTGTGGCACAGCAGATTAAGTCGCCATCTGCAGTGCCAGCATCCCATATGAGAGCCAGTTCAAGTCCCAGTCGCTCTACTTCTGATCCAACTCTCTGTTAATGTGCCTGGGAAAGCAGCAGAAGATGGCCCAACTAACTACTTGGGCTCCTGTACTCATGTGGGAGACCCAGAAGAAGCTCCTGGATCCTAGATTCGGCCTGATCCAGCCCTGGCTGTTGTGCCCATTCGGGGAGTAAACCAGCAGTTGGAAGATTTCTATCTCTCCCTCTCTCTCTCCCTAACTCTGACTTTCAAATAAATAAATAAATAAACCATTTAAAAAATATTTACTGAATGAATAAGAACTATTGGGCTTGAAGTAATAAATTATATCTGTATCTATCTGATATTCAGATTTGTGTAACCACTGAAAGTATCTTAACAACACACTGATTTTAGCAAGCTACAAAGTAAAATACAATGATTAACTTCTCTAAAATACAAATATAAAACTATAAAACTACACTTTATTTTGCTAACTGACTTGTAATTAAATAATTGTGGCCACTGTTCTATGGCAAGTCTTCCTGGCTTATGCTGTCACATTGAACATTCAAGCAGGCCTAAATGCCCTATTTCCTGTTTTGTGTTCCAGGACTGGGCACATTAAGGAAGTGGCTAAACTGCAGGATAGAAGTGTTCCAAACTGGGAAACAAGCAGGCATTAGAGAGGAGTGGAACTTGATGCCATCTTAAACAGGGAGCAAATGGCGGAAGTGGAGCCTGTTTCATGGTTTAAGCCACCAACAAACAGTGAAGACAGAAAGTTTATATTCTGAGTCCACTGTGATACTTTTGACTAAATACAACACGTTTTCAACATGCAGGAAGTAGTCATAATGTGCAAGCTAACCACATGTACACATATCATGAAGTAGTGAAAATGCTGAATCAGGGCCTGGTTAACTGACCCCATTGGTATTTACTTTCCTCTATGCCTGTGTTACTCCCTGTCAACAAAAACAATAGTTGAGGAAACATGATTGTTCTCAACATAGCTGAATAATACTGTTTCTATGTATTCATAAAATTCTAGAAGTCAACTTATGCTCAAGGAGAAATAATCTCATACTTATTGTGAACATCATTAAATTTGAAAATACAAAACAGCATAATTCATGCAGATTTTCTGGAACATATTTTTAAATGCTCTCAAATTGAATTCGCTACTAAAGATAAAAGTTTAAGTACTGGATTTCTCATTAACAAGAAAAGATGTTGGCTTTTAAAAAGTAATGAGGATATTATTAAAAATAGTGTCATGGGGTCAGTTTGTGGACAGCGGATTAACCCAATGCATGCAATGTCAGCGTCCATATGAGCACTGGTTTGAGTCCCATCTGCTCCATTTCTGATCCAGCTCCCTGTTAATGCATTTGGGGAAGCAGTGGAAGATGACCCAAGTGCTTGGACTCCTGCACCCATGTGGGAGAACCAGAAGAGGCTCCTGGCTCCAGTCTGGCCCAGCCCCAGCTGTTGTGGATGGAAGACCCCCCTCTCTCTCTTTCTCTCTCTCTCTCTATCTCTATCTCTGTTGGTTCACCCTCCAATGGCTGCCACAGCTGGCACACTGGGGCCGGCACACCACGCTGATCCGATGGCAGGAGCCAGGTACTTATCCTGGTCTCCCATGGGGTGCAGGGCCCAAGGATTTGGGCCATCCTCCACAGCACTCCCTGGCCACAGCAGAGAGCTGGCCTGGAAGAGGGGCAACTGGGACAGAATCCGACGCCCCGACCAGGACTAGAACCCGGTGTGCCGGCGCCGCTAGGCAGAGGATTAGCCTAGTGAGCCGCGGCGCTGGCCTGTAACTCTTTCAAATAACAACTCTTCAAAACAAAAGTAGTGAAACGTAACTTGATAAATAAGCTTCAATGACTACATCCTATTTATAATTAATGAAATATCTACAGTGAATTTTGAGAGTTGTTCTTCCTTTGGTGTGATTTTATTAGAAAAATTAGTACTTCTATGGCAGGATTAGAATAGAGTCCATTTTTAGAGTTACGAACATGAAAAGACAGAAAACTATAAATGTGAAAACTCTCATGTTTATAAAGCTTGCTTTCTTTAAATTCAATCCCTGGCTCACTTGTTTGAGCTAAACAATGAAAATTCAATTTTAAAATGTCATGATTGAAAGTATCTCTTTGGTAAGTGAAACAAACAAACCTAAAACAATCATGGCAGTCAGACATCAGTGCAATGCCATAACCAAGGCTGTGTTAAACTGTCATACTCTGACCTAACATACTCTGACAGTGCAGGGCTTTACTTCAATGCCAGACCTGAGAAAAATCCAACTGCAGCAGCACAGTTTTTAGATTTAAACATGAAAGATCGGTCATTCTAAATATGCATCATTGTATTTTTCCATCAAAGTCAACATCAATCTTTGGAACTTGGAGAAGCTTGAATGAATAAAATATTCTTGTGCTGGCAAACCCAAACAGGGACAATTGTATCTGAATTTTTATTGAGTTTGTTCTGACAACATCAATGCACCTTGCAAAAAGAGGGCCAGCTGTTCATTTGGTGCTAAGAAAAGTCCATTCTACATATTTGACTTATATTCACTTTCTTTCTTTTCCCAAAGTATGATGGCATTGAAGCCTTTGATAATGAAGAAAACATATTTTTATGTGGATTTTTTGGTACTTCTAGTTTTAAATATACAACTTAACATATGTTTCAAACAGAGCATATGGAAATAAGAAAAAGCAAATCTAAATTCCAGGCACAAATATTGGTTCAAAAGCTAACACTACATAAATTTATTACTTTATAATAGACTCAAATCATGTAGGCTACTAAGACTCAAAATTAACAGAATCTTTTTCCTATAATCATAACAACCTTTAAGATTTAAAATTCCACAGTTGATATATCATTGTTCAGGATTTACAAAATTTATTCCCAGATTTAAAAGGATTACATCAAGATTCCTTCTTTTTATATTTAGAATAATACCCTTACAGCCTACATAATGAACAAATTCATTAGCAGGAACCATTGAGTTCTATCAGTTTAACCACTTTTATCTACCCTCCTAACCACATTATCACTTCATAAACAAGCAAGTTTTGAGCAACCGAAGTCTGACAAACAGAAATCTAGTATTGTTCAATCATCCCCCACTCAAGAAGAATTTTTAAAGCATTTATCCTTTATTGATTTTCACTTTTATGAGGAAATGAAGTTATATCTATACCCAAATGAACTTGGAAAATATCATTAGTCAGCATGTTCTTAAACAATAACTTCAATGTCCTATGTGCTTTACCTTGGGAGAATTGTGTATGAAAATGGATATTAAAAATAAAAATTGTAGCAAACTTCAGGATTATCAAAAGCTTGTTTAATTAACAGCGATTCATCTATGTTCAATCAATAAATTCTTCTGAATGAGAATTTGTATACAATATTTTTAAGGATTAATAATCCTTCTATAGTTCATACATTTTTGTATATATTTTTGAAGGATATTTACTTAACCATGGTTTTCAATTTACCAACACACAGCACTCCTAACCATTCATATAGAACAAGTCTATTATGCCATGGATCAAAGAGACAGAAAACAGTCAATTTGGTGTCCAAAGGTCATCACTGTAACTTCACGATCTTGCAAACCACACGCCAACCTCCTTTCCAGAGGACTGTGTTAATTCGCACAGTGGGAATAAGACAGGTTGACATGTTGAAGCAGAGAGAGAGATTTCATTTCACAAAGATCTGTAATGACTTGAATGTTAAGTATCTTTTTATTGTAAAAATAAATCAATTTAATCAAATATAGAGACAGCTAAACAACACGTCTAGATTTTTTAGATGAACTTAGAAAAAAAAGTAATGAAAAAATAATTTCTGGCAACCTAATCAAGTAATGTCTACCAATCAGTAAGAACCTTTCTAACGCTGATACACACCTGGTAGAAGTATAAAATGGTATCATCTCCCTGGGAAAATGACTTAAGAGTTTCTTAAAGAAAGTTAAATACTTACTTTATGACACAGCAATTCTACAACTATGTATTTTCCTAATAGAAATAAAAACATATAACCACACAAAAAAATCAACTATATTTCTTAGGAAATATGCACTTAGATAATCAACACTTATCATATAGGCCATTTATCTTTGTATTCCCATGCCAAGCAGAATGCCTAAACTGGAAATGCCTAGTACCTGTAGAGATAGCTGCACTCCCATGTTCCCTGCAGCATTACTCACAATGGCCAAGTTGGGTAAGTGTTCATCAATGGATGAATGGGGGGAAAAGTCACACACACCCAATGGAATACAGTTCATCCTTTAAAAGGAGACCGCACCATCTACAACAACATGGATGAACCTGCAGGACATCATAATCAGTGAAATAAACCAGACAAAAGAAAAATACTGGATGACTACATTTCCTTATATACCCAGGTTCTTTCTTTTAAGTTGCATAAACAGAAACAGAGAGTAGAAGAGTAGTTGCTATAGGCAAGGAAAGAGGAGACATGGAGAAGTAGATCAAAGGGTACAGATTTGCAGTTAGATATGAAGAATAAGTCTCAAGATGTAATGTACAGCATGAGGATTCTAATTAATAATATTCTGTTGTATGAAGGAAATTACCTACGAGAATAGATCTGAAGTACTCTTGCCACTCACATACCCACATTGAACAGTAACTGTGGAAGGTAAAGAATATGTTTGTGTATTTGTATTAATCATTTCAGCATATATATGGATTTCAAAGCAACATGTTGTAGACCCTAAGTACATAAATAAAAACAAATTTTAAGAACAAATGCACGTTACTTATTTAAGAATGGAAAACGTAAGTAGAAAATTGGAAGAAAAAAAAAACAAAACAAAAAACAAACAAACAAACAAAAAAAACGCTGGGGTCAGTGCTGTGGCACAGCAGGTTAAAGTCCAGGCCTGCAGCACCAGCATCAAATCCCAGCTGCCCTACTTCTAACCCCACTCCCTGCTAATGCACCTAGGAAAGCAGCAGAAGATGGCCCTAGTGCTTGGGCCCCTTCACCCACGTGGGAGATCCAGAAGAAGCTCGTGGCCCCTGGCTTCAGATCAACTCAGCTCCAGCTGTCGCATCCATTTGGGGAGTGAAACCGAGGATGGAAGACCTCTCTTTCTCTATCTCTGCCTCTCTAACTCTGTCTTTGAAATAAATAAATAAATCTTTAATTTTTTTTTTAAATAAAGCCCTGTCATTGTCCCACTTCACACCCATTCGGATGGCTGATATATGAAAAAAAGAAAAAAACTGCTTGAGAGGAAAAGAAAACCTGAAATTCTTATACATTGCTGGTAGAAATGTGAAACGATGGGGCCAGCACTGTGGTGTAGTGGGGCTAGGCTTCCACCTGCGGCACCAGAATCCCATATGGGCACTGGTTTATGTCCTGGCTACTCCTCTGCTATGCCCTGGGAAAGCAGTAGAAAATGGCCCAAATGCTTGGGCCCCTGCACCCATGTGTGAGACCCAGAAGAGGCTCCTGGCTTCTGACTTCAGATTGGCTCGGCTCTGGCCATTGGGGCCATCTAGGAAGTGAACCAGCACCTAGAAGACTTCTCTCTCTGCCTTTCTCTGTAACTCTACCTCTCAAATGAATAAATAAAATCTTTTAAAAAATGTAAAATGATGTAGCTACTATGGAAGACAGTATGCCAGTCCATTAAAAAATTAAACAAAGAATTATCATAATATCCGTCAAGTCTACTTCTGTATATATACCCAAAAGAACTGAAAGTAGAATGTCAAACAGATATTTGTACAACAAAATTCATAGCAGCATTATTCACAATAGCCAAAAGGTGGAAATAATCCAAATATCTATCCATGGATGAATGGATAGACAACATGAGATTTAGACATACATTAAAATGAAATGAAATTCATGTTACAACATAAATGAAGCTTAAAAATGCTACAGAAGGTGAAGTAAAACAGACAAAAGAACAAATTCTCCATGAATACACTTACATATGGCACAAATTCATAGAGACAGAAAATAAAGTATTTACCAGAGATTAAGTGGATGGGAAGTTAGGGAATTATTGATTAATAAGTTTCAATTTACGATTATGAAAACATTCTAGAAATGGAGAGTGGTGATGATTACAGAACCTTGTGAATATACTCAGTGTTACTGGATTGCACAACTTTGTGAATACTCTCAGTGTTACCGGATTGTACAGAAAACCGGTTATAATTGGAAAATTCTATGTTGTATATGTTTTACCATTTTATAATAAAATACTATCAATATCGAGAGTATTTTAGTTTTGGTGTGTGTTTATTTGAGAGGGGGAGAGAGGGAGGCCTCCTATCTGCTGGTTTACTCCCCAGATGCCTACAGCAGCCAGGGCTAATGCAGGTGGAAGCCAGGAATCAGTAATTCAATCCAGGGCTTCCACGCGGGTGGCAGGGACCCAAATATTTAATTCATAACCTGCTGCCTCCCAGGGTGTGCATTAGTAGCAAACTGGAATCGGAAGTGACTTGAACCAGGCACTACAATCTGGGATGTGGCTGTCCCAAGCAGTGTCTTAAGCATTAGTTCAAATATCCACCTCTATTTATAGAAATTTAAAAGCAACTGAAATATTGCAATTCATAGAATTCAGTGAACAGGTAAATTTGAAACTTAAAATATCAAAATATCCTTACATAATAATAATTATGGTAGGAATATTTTGAAAGATTTATAATTAACTGGGAAATGTATTAATTTATTTAAAAAGATATGATAGCTTTTATTACAGATAATGAACACATGGTTATCCATAAATACATTTATCATGATTATTTTATTTACCATGCAGTCAGTTCATTTTAATGTGACAAAGTTGACAGCAAATAAAAATACCACCTAATATGTATTTTTGCAAGATATAGAGCCAAGAAAATATTGGACACTTCAAATATTAACTCAAAATTTTATTTTAGAAATATTGCCATCATAATCTCAACAGAATATTCAATGGAGTCAGAGAAAATCTTAACTGTATAGTTGGAAAGAAGTAATTCAGAGTGAAACAATTATCTTAATGACTGAGAGGTACTGGTTTTTCACCAGATCTGTTTCCTCAGTCATTTGAGTTGGCCTTCGTAGGGGTCTTCCTTTCTATTGCCTACCATCTGATGAGTATTGGTGACCACAACTGGGCTCACCGACTTGGCCATTGGAGAGACAAATGTAAAAAGCATCCATTGCTAGTAAAGGAAGGAGTGGTTAGCTGTAGTTAATATTACCACCACCATGAACTTCAAGGCCCAGGGACATTACTATGGTATTTTCCCCCTAGACTTACATGGCATTACCTCTGACACTGAGAAACTTCCCAAACAGATAAATGAGTATTTCAAAACATTCATGAGAAGTGCAATTATAAGACGAGCTTATTTTGATGCAAAATAATGTTGAAATCCAGGCCAGGAGAGTTCTTCAAAAAAGTTCATGGGGGGTGGGGGGCAGAGCTGTGGCATAGCAGGTAAAGCCACCGCCTGCAGTGCTGGCATCCCATATGGGTGCCAGTTCAGGTCCCGGCTGCTCCACTTCCAATCCAGCTCTCTGCTATGGCCTGAGATAGCAGTAGAAGATGGCCCAAGTCCTTGGGCCCCTGCACCTAAATGGGAGACGTGGAAGAAGCTCCTGGCTGCTGGCTTCAGATTAGCACAGCTCCGGCCGTTGCAGCCAATGAGGAAGTGAACCAGCGGAAGGAAGACCTCCCTCTCTTGCTTCTCCTCCTCTCTCTGTTACTCTTTCAAATAAATAAATAAATCTTTTAAAAAAACTCATGGAAAATGTATGTTATGAAAAACATATATATAGATTTCAAATATTTTTGTACCAAAAAATCTCTTTAAATTCCATTTCTTCGTTACCTTTTTTGAAGTGGCCTTATATATCTAAATAGACATAAAATAATGAAGCAGAAAAGCAAGTTGAATCTTTCAAGTATAATTTGGACCATAACCAAGTATATTTCACATGGATATAATCAATAGTTTTCTGACAATGGCCATAGCAATAATAATTAACCAACATAAAATTTAGTCCTTGTTATATTCCAAGTGCTTTTCTAGGGGCCTTACAAGTACCAGGATCATTTAATCACCACAGGGGTCTTGTGGGAGGTTTAACACAAGTTTACATATGAAGGAACTGATACTCAGAGAGAGTAAGTCATACACTCAAATCTCCATAGTAACTAAATTGCTGGTCCAGGATTTAGACCCGTAAGAGTCAACCTCTGACATCTACAACCATAACCACTAAAACTGCATAGATCTTTTAAAGCTACATTACAAACTATATTACACTAGCGATAATAAGTATTACTGGATGGGAACACAGGAAAAAGTGCCTACCTTTATGAAACTGAAATCCAGGGGGAATCATAGCAATTAGATACATTATACATTAAATCTGTGGAATATTATGAAAATAAATATAAAATACATTAAGGGTATTTCAATGAGGGAGATCTCACCAGTTTGAAACCAGAGAAAGTAAAATCCTACCTCTAGGATTTCCAGTGCATAAAATAAAGGTAGTACACTAGGATAGCTGTGGATTCAATACATTAAGCCCTAAAACCTCACATATTTGCCATTTTGCAATTTTCTCAAGAAAGTATTCACATTTCCATTTTCCTATAACGAGTTGTCTGAAAATACCCTCAAATTGAAGTTAAAGCTTTGTAGTTGTGAATGTTATTATACTACAATGTATTCCAGCAATCTGCAGAGCACAATGGGGGACAGGAAACTCTGTCTTCTTTCATTAAACAACCTGACCGTTCTCCCATTCTCTCCTACCATTCCTTACAGCTATTCCCTCACTACTATGCTGGACCCATCTTCAGGAGACTCTGCCTTTGTTTTATTTCACTGCTTCCAATCTGCTTCTACTGTGGAAATCAGATAATCTAGCATACTAAAAGTAGACATAACCAGAAAATAAATACAGTGCAATTGAGCTGAAATTTAGGTTTACTGATCAGAGAACCATTTATCTATTTCCATTGACAGCTCCAGAGTGTGTTGTAAGTTTAACGGTAGCTATCTATTTTGCAATAGAATATGGTTTAATATTATAGAATCTCATAAAAATTCTGTAAAATCAGTAATATACTGAATATAGAGTGATAATTTTCCTAAATACAATTATAAATTCTACATTTTGACATATTTATCAAAATAGGGCCTAATTCAAGTGATCTATACCAAATCTAACCAACTAAACCAAATTTCATATTATCTATATTCACTGTAATATAAGTGCACATGTATTCAAATTGTTCAAAATTTTCTCAATTTGGAAATTTTGCAAATGTGCTTTGTTGTATTTTCTTATTTAAATACTTAGTTTTAACTTCTGTTGCATATCACAGGCTAAAAATAAATAGTTATTACATTTTATTTTTCAGAGAAAGCAAATGAATAGTTAGCTTTAGAAGGGTTGAAGTCAGGGACACCAGCTGCAAATATTTTATGCTTACTGATGTGTCTCCTTCCCTAAATTATTCACTTGTGCCAACAGTGAGTAAAATGTGTAGAATGCTCTATGCTCTAGGATCTCTCTCTCTCCCTCTCTCTTTCTCTTTCTCTTCCAGATAAATGCCAGTCATTTGGCCTGGGCTAACTCACAGAAGGTGCAGCAGGCACAGATGGCACTAATGCATAAATGTAATCTAGCAAAAGAATGCCAACGCCAACCCAGAAAAGGGTCCAAATAACTGCAGTGCACTTACAGGAAGTCTGTGATTGGCAAGGTTGAAGCTGCGACTGTGAGAGCTCACTGTTTGTTCCCAGATCAACAATAGAAATCCTCAAGCAAATGAGCATATTTAATTTATCTGCCACAAGTGCATTAATTCAGATAGTATTTGGATAAATGATGTATCCTTAGAAATAATAATAAATGAAGACAATCTAATGTGTGCAACTGTCTGAACACATTCAAGTGTTCATGTATATCTGAATACCTGTAAACTCTTCTCAGCTGCTATTTCCTTATTTTGTTTTTTTTATAAAACTTGCTATTTCAAGTTATCATTTTGCTATTAATATACCATAGGATGCTTCTCCCACTATTCTTGTTCATATCACTCTTCATATAATTTCATATTCCACAGTTATTCTGAATATCTATTTACTGTCTTTTTCTTGAACTACAGGTAAGGTCTGAAAGAAAAGACACTTGATCTATCTTGTTCACTGATTTCTACCAGTGCCTAGCAAAAAAGCTGTCAATTGAATGAATATTAAAAAGGAATGAATAAAAGCATGCATATGTAACATAGGCTATATTCTGATACACATTTGAATTTATTGTAAGCTTCTGACTGTTATCTTGAAGACAGTAGATTTTTTCTCTTTTTTGATCAATTTACACTACCACACAGTAAATATAGATTACATATGTAAGTCCAACTAAGGCCTTCAAGATCTATATATTGTTCAATTTTAAGTATAAGCAAAATGTTAATAAAATCTACTTTGTTTAGTAATGCTGTTCATGTCTATCACATAGTTGTGTGTTTTTTTCCTGAAAAGTGCCAGAATGAAGAGAAAGGGGTTGGGAATTTAATATTCATATTTATATGAAATTTATAAATTTAAGATTGAGTCTGAAGAGAGAAGGGAGACTGGCCACAGAGACATTCCAGGAGGGAGGCAACAGCAATGCAGAAAGCATTGCCTTGTACAATTACTTGCTTACTTACTTATTTGGCAATACTACCTTTATTTTTAAAGGAATTTATTAATGTTACATTCTCAGGGTCACAATAAGTTTATAATAATTACTACAACACAATTCTCATCAATTTTCATGTTAATGTGATATTAATACCAACAGACCAGATTTCATGTAGTTCATAGAAACAATTCTAAGATATAATGATAGTTCCCTTCCTCCGTTTATTTTGAGATAACATTGTATAATTATTTAAATGGCTCACAACAACTCTTATTGCCATAAAGAAATGATGATTTTTTTGGAAAAAAAAATCCAATTCTAATTCTCCTCAAAAATATCCAACCTAGGGGGCCAGCATTGTGGCACAGCAGGTAAGGCTGCCACCAGAGGCGCCTGCATACAATATGGGAGACAGCTGGAATTTGGCTGCTCCACTTACAATCCAGCTCCCTGCTAATGTGCCTGAGAAACCAGCAGAAAATGGCCCAAGTGCTTGAGCCCCTGCAACCACATGGGGGACCTGGAAGAAGCTCCTGGCTCCTGGCTTCAGCCTGGCCTAACTCTGGCCCTTGTGCCCACTGGGAGAGTAAAACAGCAGGTGGAGGATCTCCTCGGTCTTTCTCTTCCTCAGTTTCTCTGTAACTCTTTCAACTAAATAAAAAAAAAATCTTGAAAAGAAATCCAACTTGGAATAATAAAGGTATAATGATCTCTGCTTACCCACATTCTAAAGAAAAAATTATTGCCTTAATTATTTTTTAATATTATCCCATCTCAATTTACACAAAAAAATTTGAAATTACTTTTTCTCAACTGCAATGTGATCATGAATCAAGCTTTTGGGAGATACTACATAGCCATTATTCATGTTGAGTTTTCTCACAGATGTACGCCGCAATATAAAAAATGTAGAACAATTAATAGAACAGTATTTTTGTGATTAGTCAATGACGGTGAATGTTCTTGAATAAGATGATAGCAGTGTCCAAGATTAGGCTCTTTCTGCCTTTAAAAATCAAATCTAAGGACAGGCGCTGTGGCACAGTGGGTTAAAGCCCTGGCCTGAAGCGCCGGCATCCCATATGGGCGCCAGTTCTAGTCCTGGCTGCTCCTCTTCCGATCCAGCTCTCTGCTATGGCCTGGGAAAGCAGTACAAGATGCCCCAAGTCCTTGGGCCCCTGCACCCACGTGGGAGACCTGGAAGAAGCTCCTGGCTTCTGCCTTCCGATCAGCACAGCTCCAGCCATTGTGGCCATCTGGGGAGTGAACCAGCAGATAGAAGACCTCTCTCTCTCTACCTCTGCCTCTCTCTAATTCTGCCTTTCAAATAAAGAAACTAGATCTAAAAAAAAAAAAAACAAAAAAAAAAACAAAAAAAACAACTACCATTTCAGAGGCATTGAATAGGAGCAATGCATCTTTTTCATCTTACCATCCTCCCTTACACACGTGAGGAAACGCGTCATCTGGAAAATTACTGTACCTGCTTCACAGGGTTACTGGAATAACTGTGAGAAGGCACAGAAGCTCAGGTCTTTACCCATTATAAAAACTAAATCACAGGCCAGCTCTCTGTTATGACCCGGGAGTGCAGTGGAGGATGGCCCAGGTCCTTGGGGCCCTGCACCCGCATGGGAGACCAGGAGAAGCACCTGGCTCCTGGCTTCAGATCAGCGCGATGTGCCAGCCGCAGCGCGCCAGCCGTGGTGGCCATTGGAGGGTGAACCAACAGCAAAAGGAAGACCTTTCTTTCTGTCTCTCTCTCTCACTGTCCACTAGGCCTGTCAAAAAAAAATCTATTTAAAAAAAAAAAAAAAAAACTAAATCAATGCCATGTAGAACAACTACGCTGTCCAACACCTCTAGGTGGGAAAACAGTTCAATGCACAAAGTTGTTCTAAATTAAACTTTTAAGTAGAAATTAGAGCAAAACAAAACAACTATAACAGAAACCCTCCATTAGTCAGTTTCAAGCCAAAAATATCTTTGTATTTGGCAGTTCTTAGTGCAGACCATGTGAGCTTATCTGCTTCAGAAAACAACTGAACAGCCTTGGCCACCACCAAGACATTTTAGATAGGTGCATAACATGCTCCTCAAATTAGAGCGCACACTCTCTAACAGTGTCGTGAGCTCAACAATTCTCTGCTCTCCTCCCCTCCTCCCTTCTTTTAAAGCAGCACCCTGACCATTTGAAACAGCACCATGTCCTGCAGGCTGGCCAAGGCGGTGCAGCCACACAAAGAGGTCTTGGATTCAGTGACCTGCCCACTTACCCCACAATGTCCTAAGTTTCCACCTTTACAAGGGACCTGAACTGTTCATCTATCAGCTGTGTTCCTGAAACTATACAGGAAACCTGGGGCGGAGGAGAGGGGTGGGCATAGATGTGAAAACCAGGTAGTGGCGGAGTTAGGGACACAGTATCTAGGGAGCAATACTGAACGTGAAAGAAGATCAAGGCCAAATGGGCCAGCAAAGGGGGAACCTAAAACTGGGGGGAAGCAGCAGTGGCTAAGCTGAAAGCAGGGTCACAATATTAATATGAGGAAACACAGTAAAAACCAAAGTGCAAGGCGGCAGATTTCTGTGTACAACTATGTGGCTAAGGTATGGGGGATAGAGGGGGGAGGAAGTCTCATTTCTTTTGGCTGCAGATACTGCAATGTGTTGAAATTTTAAAGCAAGTTTAAAATTAAAGGACTTGGAAATTTAAGATAAATTTCTTTGGGTATGCTGCGCCCATTTATATGTAAGCAGGCTACCTTTTTGTAGAAGTGATGCTTGATATCACACATTCACTGTAATAATCTGCAGTATATTTCCATTCCAGTCCAGCTGTTGTACGGCCATTTTAAATGGAAACACCCTAGTTAATGTACTCTCATTAGATACCACACATCCCAAAAGAACTCACGTTCTTAAGCTACAAATGCCTTTTCCAAACAAACAACAACAACAACAACAACAAACAGAAAAGCAACAGGGCTATGATCCCATTTCGAAGTTGTAACAAAGTGGAACTAATTAGGATTTGATGTGTACAACCTAGTTAGAGATCACATGTTCTAACTTTCAGATACTATTCAGAGTTCTAAATTCAGGAAGTAACTACACGTCACTCCTGCTACTATGATAATCCTACTGTTGAAAGGGGGTCAGATGTTTCAATCATCACTCTTAAACAAGTACAACAAATGATTATTTAGTCACAGGGACTTTTTTTTTTTGCTGGATTTTAATTAATCTCTATTCAGAAAAATAAAATCTTTTTTATTTACTTATTTATTTGAAAGGCAGACAGACAGACAGACATATGTTCTAGCCACTGGTTCACTCCCCAAATGTCAGTAGCACCCAGGTTTGGCTAGGCCTAAGCCAGGAGCCAGGAACTCAATCTGAGTCTCCCACATGGTTGGCAGGGACCCTCATGAGCCATCTCCTGCTGCCTCCCATGGGACACTCCAGCAGGAAGCTGGAACTAGAAGCAGAGCAGGGACGTGAACAGAGGAACTGTGATGTAGGATGTGGGCATCTCAGGTGGGCCCATAACCACTGCCAAATATCTGGCCCCAGTACATCCACTGGTTCTCTCCCCAGCTGGCAGCAACAGCCAGGGCTGGACCAGGCCAAAGCCAGGAGCTTCTTCCAGGTCTCCCACATGGGTGCAGGGCATCAAGCACTTTTCCTAGGTGCATTAGACAGGAGCTGGATGGGAGGTGGAGCAGCCAGGACCAGAACCAGTACCCATGTGGGATGCCAGCACTGCAGGTGGTGGTTGTACCGGCTATTCCACAATGCCGATCCCTCCCACTCCCCATAAATGTTCAAATGATACAATGGCATTTACCTGTTTTATTTTCAGACCTTCTGTCAGCAAAATTTCACCAATTTCTTCAAAATCATTACTGTTCTCGTTCATAATTCAATGCTAAAATTGGTTAAACTACTATAGAACTTAGCTTATGTGTTTTTCATACAAGAAGTATTCCCTTTAATCTCATGTCCAAAACCCAAGTGAACAACCAAAATGTTCTCACATTTTTTCTAATTCTATAAAACGTTCTCTCTTTAAAATAATCTATTTCTTCATAAAAACTCATATATAATTGCCAATGGAAAGAATTAGTGGAATATTTCAAAAGTATTCAAGTTGGTCTCAGAGACTGAGAAATAAGGCAAAAGGAATAAAAATCATATAATAACCTAAAAAATTGGAAAGAAAAAATTAACACAAAAAATAATTAGCAAGCAATTAATTTAAAAATAATTGTATACTATTTAAACTAATTCATGTTAAGCTCTGGTTATTTATTGCATGTGGATTATAATGACCTTTTTGTACTTATAATCATTCCTACCTAGACAAGAACTGTATTTTTTCTATCTCTTGCCCAATGCTGGGCACAAAATTACTAAGCAGTGAATAATTTGACGGTGCATTTATTCAGTCATTTGAAAGCCTTGCTTTTCTCAGTTTATGTTACAAAGAAAGAAAAATGTATTAGTGTTCTTGCTTTACTCTTAAGAAAATTAATAAATAAATTAGCCCTAATTTTATGTAGTTTAAAAACACCCTCAAATTTAATTAAGCTTTTAATTTAGTTATGAGGACTAGAAATCAATCAGTGTGTCTCCACAGTAACATTAAGAAAACAAGGTGCCCATTTCACATTCTTAATGAGGTAATTACCAGTAACAGGAAAACCTCAGAAGATTCACATTTGGCTCAATTAAGTTCTTTGAAACTCAATCCCATGCAATTCTGTAAAACACTCAGAAATGCAGAAAGTCTTCAGAAGACTGCATGCAGTATCTACAGGCTAGTGTTACTGGTTTCCTTCTTTCCTTTCTTTCTCTCTTTTTAAAGATTTATTATTTACTTTTGAAAGGCAAAGTGACAGAGAGATCTTCCATATACTGGGTCACTCCCAAATGGCAGCAACAGCCAGGACTAGGCCAAATGGAAGCCAGGAGCCAAGAATTCCATCTAGAGCTCCCCTGTAGGTGGCAGGAATCCAACCACTTGGGCCATCATCTTCTGCCTCCCAGGTGCATTAGCAGGACGTTGGATAGGAAGAAGAGGTGCCAGGACTCAATGCCAGGACTCAACCAGGAACTCTGAAATGGGATGTGGTTGGCCAAGTGGCAGCTTAACCACAACACCTGCCCTGGCTGCTTTCTGATCAACTGCATTTGGACACATCTGCATTCAATGTCACTGTAGTGCAGCCACAGAAAATTGTCTATCTGGGAGCAATTTTTTATGCCACGTACTTGGCCGCCTTTTTTCCCTAACTCTTCAACTTGTATCCACCCTGACAGAGATACTGCTTGCTGGGCTTTTCTTAAACAATATGGATGTTTCACTAAAAATAAATTAAATGTCATGTGTTATTCACTAACAACGTAACAACTTGAACAATTAAGTATATACAATTATTGAGCATCCATGTGTACCTAGCCCTAAGCCAGTGTTCTGAAACCCCTCTAATAGTGAAAAATAATGCATTGCTTTTAAGTAAAAAACAATAACATTTTGATGCCAGGTTAATATTTTATCTTGTTTTCACTTATAAGTGATGAACCTACCCATTTCTTATTTCTACAAATCTGATATTTTAACTGTCAAAATTAGCATGAGGTTGATTATAAACACTACTACTGAACATAGGAGGTTGATTATAAACATTATTATTGAACACACAGAGAAGGATGGTCAAAAGGAAAGAACACTAAACAAAAGGCAAGTTCTCTTGCTAAGTCTGAAGGCAAAGTGTCAATCATTTCTGAGTCTGAATCAAGCTAATTAAAATCTGCCAGAAGCTTTGTAAAGTCTAATGCCACTGATAGTGCTGCCCATACAAATTACAAAATATTTTACTCTAGAGGGTATCTTTGTGAACCACAGAATAGAAACAGAATCATAGGAAAACAGGAGAGCTCTAGAATTCAAACCCAGTAGATGAACCCAAAATACTTTTTCATTTTCATGCCAAGCTCTCTATAACCAATTCAGTCCCTACAGAATAATTTAAATAATGCTGAAAAAGAGGCACATTACTTTAAGTATTGCTACTCTGTTATCCATGGTAGTTAATATATTGTATTATATATAAGAATAATTACTAATGTTATACTCATTAAAAGCCGTTAAATCACAAGACCATTTTAAACTGCTGCAGTAGGAGGAAAATGTTCATATTTTTACAGTATCAGATTCTGGCACCACACCAAAAAATAAGGCACTGTTCTGCTGGTGGGCTGAGGAGGGTTCTGGACAAGAGTTCTGTACTGTGTATTTCTAATTTGTGTGACAAATAAAAGGTATTTTAAGCAGCCTTCACAATGAAACAAAAAGTACCCTACACAATATAGAAATAGTCACTGACCTAAGCTGTGGCCCACATGGTGGATAAACGTCAGGTTCAAGTTTGGTGTAACATGCTTTGTGTTGGCCATTTTAATTTCAGTAGTCCACTAACCTTGACCTACATTAAGCGTGCCCACCACTGTTGATGCTCTTCCACCCCTTTCAGTCTCATTTCAAGCCCACTGTTTCTTCCCCAGAGTCTGAGTTTCAGCTTACACTGTGTCTCCTGCCAATAGGAAATTAGAGAAATACACTGAAACCTCAGTGTTGTTTCTTAATTACCTAATGACATCACTACTTTCTATTCTTAAATTTTCTTTGAAACATACTTTTGGGTTTTTTTTCTTAGAAACTTTAAAAAAAATTTCAAGGTTGCAGTTTTAAGATTTAGTTTTTTTAAAGCCAGTGTTGGAGGGAGAGAGGGAACATAAGAGAGGGAGAGAGGAAGAGGGAGACGGAGAGAGGGAGAGGGAAGGAGGAAGGGAGGGAGGGAGAACAGAGAGAGATCTTCCATCTGTTGGTTCACTTGACAAATGGCCACAACTACCTGGGCTTAGGCCAAGCTAAAGTCAGAAGCAGGAGCTTCCTCCAGGTCTCCCAGGTGGGTGCAGGGGCACCAAGCCCTTGGGCCATCTTCCTCTGCTTTCCCAGGTACATTGGCAGAGAGCTGCATCAGAAGTTGAGCAGCTAGGACCTGAGCCACCACACATATGGGATGTGGACACCACAGGCTGCAGCTTAACCCACTGTACCACAATACCAGGCCCTATTTTTTGGTTTTTAAAACACTGCTTTTAACTTGTGAATCTGGGATTAATGTCAAGAAGTTTTATTCGAGAGAGATTATTCCACACTAGAGCCACCCAAGTCATACGCACTGGGGATCCTTTGCTGTTCTGCCACATTCCTTCTTCTAAAAATTGCCCACTGAAGGCAACAGTAAGAAAGCAAATAAGCAGAGCTTTCTTGCCCCAGCGGAAGACCACTCAGTAGGTTAAGCAATGTGAACAGAAGAGTCTAGTGTGGTAATCTACTTCACAGGAATATGCCACTAAGTTTCTGGATACAGCAGAAGTTAATCTAACTATGGAATAATCCTATGCCTTGAATTAGAATTGCAATTTCAGCTTCTAGACTTTCAGGTCAACTACCATCCAAATTACATCATTTTATTGGAGGAAATGCCAGATCACCTATGCATTGCTCTGCATGATTAAAATAGCTGATAATATTCAGCATTTACTCTATTCCAGTCAAGGGTTTCACATTCATTAACCCATTTAATTATCACAAAAATGGAACAGGGTATGTGTTTATATGATATAAAATAAAGCTGCAAAAGCAATTTCACTAAGCCTACTATGTACTTGAGATCACCAATACAAACCAGATGAGACCAAAATGCTCAGTTGCTGTCAGACACCTTTGTATCCCAGCCTTTCCAACTCTTTTTGTAGGATTCCTTTGGCATCTCTGCCCAAAAGACATAGTCATCCCTGTGATGTGATGAGAATGGCTAAAGGATCCCCTTGTAGTTAAAAATGTCTGAACTAAATCAACTACAACACATAAGTTAAATTCATTTTGGCCATCATAAGTATGTCTTGCTTGAACATTCCTGTTCTTGTACATATATATATATACATGATATGTCCCCAACATAATACCCTAAAAATTAGGAAGAAGAAAAAAAACTGAAATGAGAGAGCAAACTCTTCCAAATTAGAATATATAAAATGACAAAATGCAGGTTGGGCACGAACTTGAAAAACAGGGACAGAGTTTTGGAAATACAATGATAAGTAGGCTCAAACTCATACCAAATATTTATTAAGAACTTTGTGATTTCCCATCACTAAGCTATGTCCTTCATTCTATCATTTAATCTTTAAACAATTTTGTAAGACAAGTGGTGTTTAAAATATTTAGAAAGAGAAATGAACTTCAGAGAGTTTAAGAATTTGCTCAAGGATACACAGAGTTAGTAAACAGTACAATCAGGAATGTAACTCAGATACAGAAAGATAGTAAGACAAGTTGCCAGAGGTCATGTGCCTCTGTAAACAGACTCTAAGATGAAGATTTCTGTGTAAGAAGTTAATTGGGAGTGCTTTTAGAAACAACTCTTCTTTCTTCTAAAAAAGTAAGACAAAGCAAAGGGAGAATTTGTTTTGTGGTGCATTTATTAATATGAGGTCTCAGCAAGACCCGTGGGGAGTTCTGAAGCAAGAGGGGCACTTCAAGTTGTGCTTGATTAAGGCAGGGGCCAAATCTTTGCATCAACTAATTGTTGCAACACATCAATTAATCACTTAAGGTAGACAGCTCCAGAGGGAGTGGTGTACGCTGGTATTGAGGAGAAATTTCCGAGAGGGTTTCAACTGTAAGCTGTCGGTGGCCAAGCCTTTTGGCAGATGATAAAATCAGTATGTCCATCCTGAAGGTGGATGTGGTAGCACATCATAGCAACCACTACAATTACATTGCATCAGTTTGGGAAAATCAAAACTTGGATCCTTAATATCTTAGGAGAATATCAACGCCACTGTGGGAAAATAGTGTGTGTGTGTGTGTGTGTGTGTGTGTGTGTGTGTATCCCAAATCTATTTTCCTATATAATTTCAAACATCTGAGGAAGTAGTTTTCCTATAGCTCTTATGAACTTCCCAACTTAAATAAATAAATGGAATAGTTAGTGAATCACAAAAGCCTCTCTGCTTTGGTTTTTGTACTGGAACATCTGTGTGTTTAAGAGTTACCGCCACTTAAAGTCAGAGAAACAAACACACTTTTGTAAAGTTTATGCCCTACAAACTAAGGGTACTAATCCTAAAACCTCAGAATCTAGATACCATACAAAACCAAAAGAAGTATAATGTGTCACATTTTTTCTTACTAAAATAAAGATTTAGGGGTGAGCATCTGGTACACTGGTAAAGATATTGTTTGGAAATGTCCACATCTCTTAACACAAGGCCTGAATTTGAGTCTCAATTCCACTCTGATTTCAGCTTCCTGCTAATGTACACTTCGGGAGGCAGAAGGTGATGGCTGAAGTACTTGGGCCCCTGGAACCCATGTGGGAGACTCAGAAAGAGTTCCCTGCTCCTGGCTTTGGGGAGTGAACCAGCAGAGGGAAGATTGTCTTTTTCTGTTGCTCTTTTTTTTTCTCTCTCTCTTCCTTTCTTTCTGCACCATGTGTTTCCTTTTTTTTTCTATTTTATCATTTTATTAGGAATAATTCCAAATGGGTTATGAAGAAAACATACTCAGTGAATTTGATGAATTTCCCAAAAACTCTCAATGAAAACTATGTTCATCAATAAACAATACATCAGCAGAGCTATCATATACTGGGCAAAGAGGCTGATAACTAAAAGCAACATGCTTGGCAACCAGGGCGCTGGCTCAGGCTCTGGCTCTACATCTCGTCTTTCAAATCAATATTTTCTATAATAATTATCTTAGAAAAAAAGATTTATATACCATGTAGGTAATATTACAAATGGTTATGAAACTCTCCTATAGAAAAGTTGTTTATTTCTTCGGGCCAGAAGCAAACAAGAACCCAACTAAATTAATGGAATCAAAATCCTCACTTATCCGTCAAAAAGTTATCTAGAGTCGCTAATTCTGCAGTTTTTCCGATTAAAACAGTGCCCCATCTTCAAATTTCTGGCTAGACGAATCATCCACACTTATCCTCTTTTAAACTAACCCACGGAAACAGAGAAGAAAGTTCTCACAAGCAAAATATGAAACTGGAAGTAAACAGTAGTCACGTTGCTCTCTACATTACCTTATTCTCTTATAACTAAATCTGTTCTTACATATTAATTAGGTAATATGATTATTTGGGAAGCAAGGTCCTATTTATAAGGATTGCTTTGGCATGACCATCATTCGTTTTAAGAGCTACAAAGACTAAACAGCAAGGCCAACTCATAATATAAACAACATTAAAACGTTTATTATTTTGCACCAGCAGAACATTTTCCAACCTATGGCTTCCAATCACCCTTTACCGTGGGTGATGTCAAAAACACTTACCGCTCCTGCAGAGATCTGTGTTTCCTTTGCCACAGACAATAAATCTTTAGTGTCTTCTCCTGATACGCATCACTCCACTTGCTCTCAGGAGGCCCTGTATGTCTCTCTTGCCTTCCCCCTCACCTAACAAGGTCACTTCTGAGTGATGACACAATTTATTGAAATAACTGTATAGGTATGCATGATAATTAGTATCTACTTTAAGGTACCCTACATACAAATATCATAAAGCAAAAAAATACTACTTCCCGTAACATGTAACTCAATTTCACAAATAGAGATTTGAATAAGCCTATGTCAAAATAGATTTCTGTCACCTTTGTTCATTATTGCTATAAAATTACACTTTATACTGAAGGTACATAGTCGAGAAACTAATTTTAGCTCTAGAGAAATCTCCTTTTTATTGAGTAATAGTTTAAGACTAAGGCAATTGTCAGCTGACTGAACTCATTTCTAGCTTGCAATGCCCAAATCTTTTTCAACTAATGGGGAAATAGTGGCAAACAACATAGAAATATTTTATTTTTCTCATTAGCCTTTCTTAATCAGAGTTCCGGAAGTGCTTTAAACCCTAATGCTCAAAGGCATCTACCGTGTATGAACAACTAACTTCTCACCCAAGACTTAAGTCAATTTTGTAGCATCATTTGGAGAATTGAGAAAATAGTCCCTCAAGTTATTTTCTCTATCCTGTAGTTCAGATAAGAAGACTTGCTTACAAAATTCTGTTTAAGAAAAAGGCTCAGAGAGGTTACACACCTTGCTCAATGCTAATCAGCTGGTAAATGTAAAAGCTGATATTTCAATTTGGACTTTCGTCAATAAAGCTGGGGTGTGTCACATAATAAACACAAAGTATATGTTACTGTAAATTTTAGTCATGATTTATTTTGTTTTCCTAACATGTCAAATTAAGATACACAGAAATTCAGAAGCACAATTTTGGATTCACTCCTAAGTAAAGCGAACCCTAACAGATGCCTATGAATGTATTCGCAAACAAAACAAAGACAATGTAAATCTAAAATCACTCTCCATCCTCAACCTCTGCAACAAAGGGATTTCTAAACCCATCAGGAACACGAAAACACTACGATGACTTCAACTCAGGATTACAGTGATGTAGGTTACTTCCTTTTCCCTTTCAGTAATGTAGTGAATTCCTCGTCTCTCTCCTCCTTCCTTTTTCAAGTAAATGCAAAGGAGAAAGGGAAGGGAGAGGGGAGAAGAAAACAAAAGTCTTGTAAAGTAACCCAGATCCTGGAATTGAAGCAAAGTTTTAATACAGACTTTATAATACTCTCCATGCATGACTGATAACCTTTTAATTTCATCAACATCATCATTTCCTTGAATCACCGCTACTGCTCCTTTCTCTGATTTCTCCTTTCGCTCTCCAGTATTTTTTAGCAAGATGAAAAGAGACTCTTAAGTCTACAGACCAGGCTGTATATTAAAAAAAAAAAAAAAAAAGATTACTCCTCCAGAAATGTGCAGCTATTACTTCAAAACCAAGAAGAATCTGTTGAATATGAGTGACAGAATGAAAATTCATCAGTTCAGGTCTGAAATGCATTTGAATAAATGACAAAAGAAGGAATCACCCACAAACAGAATGAGCATCCAAGAGATCACAAGGGCTGGGCACATTATCACATGATGCTTGTATGTCAGGGATGACAAAAAGCTGTCTGTTAAATAGAGGGTGACAGGTAGTAATTATTCTAATGCAATACATTGTACACCAAACAAGGATGCTGGAATAAAGTGTCAAGTGCAGGTCATTAATGATGACAAGGGCTGGATTCAGCTGCAGCAGCTGTCACTGTCCCAGGTGGGTGACCATACTGCCATAATCCCTCTCGATGGAGGGCTTCCTGGGAAAGTGCAGGCTAACACAGCAGATTAAAAGAGCATAAATGATAAACATTACAAACAGAAACAAATACATAAAATCTCAACCTCTTCAGCACCTCCAGAGCTTACTTCTTGGCAGATTATAAATTACTAAATCCAAGGTAAGCAAAAGCTCTGATGTCAAGAAACCGAGTTAAAACTTTCTCACTCAGCAGCTGTTTAACTTCTGTTAATTTCCCACGAACATAATGGAGAACCTACTGTTTATGAGGATTAAATAAGAAACGAATGTAACACAGCTGGTATGTAGAAGGTATGCAACCCATTTGAATTCTCTCCTAACCCAAGTTCTCTCTTGAACAAGCTGGTCAAATCTAGACTAAAACTGCCTTCCATTAGTAAACTTGTGGCCCTGTTACAAATTTTTGTGAAAAATAAACCAATTTACAAGTAGTATAATTTGTGAGTTTTCTTCTAGTTTAAAAAGCTACACAGCTGATGGTAGTCAAATTTTATTATTAACAAGGGAGAAGAACAGCAATCATGCCAGGGCCGTGCTCTGGATAGTCACGGTTTCAAGTGGGTCTACAAAACTTCCATTCCTAAAACCATCTCACTCAGTACTTATTTTGTTCAATATCTGTTCACATTCTTTTTAACAAAATGGTCATCATAAGACAACTTGTTGCATCGGCGATTCTGAAGACAGCTGTAGAATACAGCCAAAATGTATCATATCTCCATGCATACTTTCCCAGCATATTTAAAATTTCAGTAGTTACTATATGTACTATTACTCTGAAAGTATTCAGTGTGTTCTGTAACAGCCATTCCTCAAGTACAATGGCTCATAAGACCCTCCAGACCCTCATCCATCTACAAAACCCCTGCTGTTAAGAAGAAGAAAGGGAGACATCTCCAATAGCTACTAATTTATAACTCTTCTAAGAATGAAGCTGTTGAAAATAACTGCAGCAAGTTAACAGTGTTACGATTTCCCAAAGCACAGCTAACTATTTTTCTCCCTCCACTCCCCCTCCCCCCATTCTAGTTGTGTATTATTCACATAGTTGAATTTTTGTAGATTTCATGAGAACAAAAATGGCAAAGCATTGGAAAATAAGAATGCTCTGCCAAGAAGAGGCCAAGAGGCTATTTCTGAGTTAAAAAAAATCAAAATAAATACTGGGTTTTTTCCACGGGAGAGAAAATATGTGATATTAAAGTAAGGCGGAAGTGATCCTCAGTCCTTTAACCAGTCCCAAATTGTCAGTGACCTGAGAAGCCTCTCCAGCCTGCTTGTCCAGTCCTGCCTTTTTTGCCACATCCGGTGTTTCCCACTCCCTCCTGAAGGTTTCCAAGCCTTAAGCACGTGGCATCTTCCTGAAGGGCTCCCTCCTGTCTCTCCTGCTGCACACCCAACTCCACTCCGTCATCACATACTGTTGGGGCCACTTTTCACTGTCTTGCCCCAATGGAGCGGCTCCTGAGTTAGCCCCAGCTGCTGCTGATCTGGCCGTCAGTCTTTCCAACAGCATAGGACTGCCTGTCACTAAGCTAACACTTAGAGAAAAGCAAACTGCTTTCATGAAGTCCTAGCACAAAATTAGAAAACAAAAGTGAGTAAAACTATTTTGTCTGGTGGGACACAGGTTGTTTTAACTTTAAGCTTCAGAAAGAGAACAAAATATCCTTGCTAAATATTCACTATTGTTAGTCCAATATACCAGACACTCCAGAACTGCTTAAGATTTAGATTTATTCTTTATTTCCCCCCCTAAGTAGAACTCAAAATTTGCTAAATAAAGAAAGTGCATCACTGTCCTGGAACAAACATAAACTGTCCCTATGGGCCATCAAAGAAGGAGGTACCTTTCTCTGAAGGGAGGAGAGAACTTCCACTTTGACTATGGTCTTGTCTAAATAAGATCGGAGTCGGCGAACTCAAAGAGGCTTCCATAGCCTTGGCAGCTCATGACAAGACCCTTGGGTGATTACTGACATCATAAATAAGAGTGTCAATTGTTAAATCAACAACAGGAGTCACTGTGCACTTACTCCCCATGTAGGATCTCTGTCCTTAATTGTTGTACTATGTGAATTAACAGCATAACTAGAACTCAAACAGTACTTTATACTTTGCGTTTCTGTGTGGGTGCAAACTGTTGAAATCTTTACTTCGTATATACTAAATTGATCTTCTGTATATAAAGATAATTGAGAATGAATCTTGATGTGAATGGGATGGGAGAGGGAGCGGGAGATGGGACGGTTGCGAGTGGGAGGGAGGTTATGGGGGAAAAAGCCACTATAATCCAAAAGTTGTACTTTGGAAATTTATATTTATTAAATAAAAGTTTAAAAAAGTAAACTTTCCTATTTTCTCTACCCAAATAAATCTTACAAGTTTCATTCATATCTCTCTTCCTTTTCAAATTCTAACCTTAATACCTGGTCTGAAGTATTATTCTGTAATAACTTAAATAGTAATTAATGTCCAGCACATTAATCTGGTAATTAATGAGGCAACACTTCTGTGACAATTCTTCTACTACTGGCTCGAAATGATACTTAAATATTTCTTTATTTTACTTCTCATGTTGATGACTTTGTATTAAATATTTTGGGTCTTAAAGACTGCCAGAAAACACTCAATAAAGAAATGGTTTATTTTATTTTTTGCCTGTCATGTCCTAATTCTAACACATTTTTAAAGCTACCAATGATTTAATGCGGAATTATAACAGTGGAGTTTTCAAATATGTATATATTCTCACATGCATGCATAAATTCTATAATATCCTTTGCTATATATATAACACATGTTAGAGATTATTTGTAACACATTCACATATTACTAAGAATATGAATTACTTTATTTCTTCAGATATAGTATTTATAGTAAGTATAGTATAGTGCTGTCATAGATTTCAAGGCCAAAAAGTAGTGGAAAATCAAATTAGAAATTAGAACCCACTCTGGCTTTATTTTTTTAATTAATTGAATTTTGCTTACTCTGTTTTGGATTATAGTTTTTAGGTTTTATTTATTTCCCCTCCCAAATATATTCTAATAAATTCCTAGCAGGTGGGGAATATCCAGTCATGAAGTTTTCTAAAAACATGGATATATTTCTCTTGACATAAGAGTCTATTGACAAGTGTTGCTCATTTTCCTGTGTATAAATTTCCTGAAAACATTTTTAAGCAAAAATGTAGAGGAGAAATGGGTTTAAGTGCTATTTTTTCCAATACATTAAAAATGAAAATTCTAATACTCATAATTTTCAAATTATAATAAATACTCATCTGTAATATTGTAATGTTATATGTTATTAATACTATTAATTAATCCAAACTCTAAAGATTTCAAAACAAGCAGTGCTTATCAAAAATTAGAAACACAGGAGCCAGAGTTGTGGCAGAGCAGGTAAAGCTGCTGCCTGCCACAAAGGCACCCCACGTGGACACCAGTTCAAGTCCTGGCTACCTGACTTCTGATTCAGCCCCCTGTTAATGTGCCTGGGAAAGCAGCAGAAGATGGCCCAAGTCCTTCAGTCCATGCACCTACATGGGAGACCCGGATAAAGCTCCTGGCTCCTGGCTTCAGCCTGGTCCAGCCATTGTGGCAATCTGGGGAGTGAACTGGTAGATGGAAGCTGTCTCTCTCTAACTCTCTGACTTTCAAACAAATAAATATTTTCAAAAAAAATAGAAAAACTACTATAAATATTTTAAGCTTTAAAACACAGTTTTCATGAATATTTTTCTATGCCTTCAATTATATAAACTTACTATTTTTTATTTTTTCTAAGAAAATTTTGACATAAAAATGATATTTATGGGGTACTATATGATGTTTTGTTATTTTTATATATTGTGTAATGTCCAATCAGAGGAACTAGATTTATCCTTTCTTCCACTTAACATTTCTTCAGAGTGAAAACATCCAAAATCCTAGCTTCTAGCTTTTTGAAAGAGAACTAGACAGTATCATCAACTTTATCTCTAGTACCATTGCTTGCAGCAGAACCTCAGAACAGCTTATTCCAATTTAGCTAAAACCCAGAGCCCGTCAATCAACTTTCTCTGCCTCTCCCCACAGTCCTCTCCCCAGCTCTGGGAACTACCATTAGATTTTCATCTTCAGTGTCATTACTATTAGCAGTACTATTTTTTTTTTTTTTTTAGTTTTTGGAACAATGTATTTGATATTACAGTAAAAGGACTTAATACCTCACCAAATAAGAGGCTGAACAAGTAAAAGGCAAAAAGAGCCTAGTTTAGCAGGAATATAGACAGTGGATACAAACAACAGTTGAAAGGAGCACTGTGATTTTCATACATCAATCAGGGAGTACACAGAAGAACCTCTGGGGTAAGAGAGCACTACTGTTTCTTATAACTGGGTAAAGAGGTTTTGCCCAGCCACAGAACAGCAGCAACAATAATGTTAGTGTGCCATGACACGACAGCATTTCAAGATATCCCAGTAACACGGGAGGTTCTCGGGTACATCTTGAGTAAGCCTGGCCTCCTACAGGACAGGAAAGGGGCGCAAGAGTGAGGGGTACACTTAGAGGTGGCCCTTCAACCCCCACCACTCATGCACTAGGGATTTGTCTAAAAAAGGATGGTTGTTTAACTCCGTTTTCACTAACATACCTGAAAGGGACTTTAGAAACCATTGCAGGGTTGTATTTTGTAGGATAATTTTGAACACACTATTTTCCAACAGATCAAGAGATAAAGCTGACAAGTAGAATAAGTTGCACCATAGATCAAACTGAAAACTCAGGCTCTGGGAGAGGCTGGCCTGGGAAATAAACAGTGAATTCCAGATAAATTTCACTGAAGTCTAAAACGATGATGAAATATTCCAAAAACTGGGTTTTAAGGGGGAATTATAGACAGTAAATTACATGGCTATGCCAACAGTATCCTAAACTAAAAATTACAACTTCTCTATAGTGAATCTGAGAGCTCTGGTACTTGGGAAATGTAATTGGAGACTGTGTCATAATCCTAGCCTCCAGATGGAACCCTTCTTTCTGGTTTGGTTTCACAGATTAGGTACTACAAGCAATTTTAATAGTTTAATATTGAGTAATCTGCTGACTCATTTTCTACCACTGGTTTTACTTCATTCCTTTGTTTAAGGAAAATATGTAAGCTTCATAACTGTTCCTAAGCACAGGCCCCTGCATAGTATCTATATGTCCAAAAATCAACCCACAAATAATTTTCGGAGCCCAATATTTAAAACAATGAGATGGATTAAAGTTCTTAATATTTATATTTCAGATAGAATAATTATATTATTATATAAAACATAATAATTATATGTTATACTTAGTCACTAGAAGCCCAGATGTTATTTAAAGTTTACTAGAGGCGCCAGCACTGTGGTATAGTAGGCTAAGCCTCCGCCTGCAGCACCACAGTCCCATATGAGCACCAGTTCTAGTCCTGGTTGCAGCTCTTCAGATCCAGCTCTCTGCTAAGGCCTGGGAAACCAGTGGAAGATGGCCCAAGTGCTTGGGCTCCTGCACCCACGTAAGAGACCCGGAGAAGGCTCCTGGCTCTGGATCTGCTCAACTGTGGCAGTTGCGGCCATTTGGGGAGTGAATCAGCAGATGGAAGACCTTTCTCTCTGTCTCTCTGTCTCTCTGTCTCTCTACCTCTCAAATAAATAAATTCTTTAAAAATAAAGTTTACTAGAACTTCACATTTATGTGTTGCTGTTTTCAATTTAATTCCATTGCCATAAATTTCTCAACTTAACATCTGAGCCTATAAATTACAACTCTGAATTCTAAACTGATATGCATTTTCTGTAATTTGAATCATAATTAAAGCAGAACTGATATGTAAATTAAATTTCTCAATAACTGTTTAAAAGTTTATGGTTAATACCATTTACTATCTCCTTACTTACATGACTGGCAATTTCCCTGCCCTTTCTCAGTTTTCTTATCTTTAAAATGGTGATAACAACACTTAGTAATGCGCTGTCTTAGAATCAGAATACATACGAGGGGCAGGCACTGTGGCGTACAGGGTAAAGCTGCCATCTGCAGTGCCAGCATCCCATATGGCAGCCAGTTCAAATCCCAGCTGTTCTTCTTCCAATCCAGTTCTCTGCTATGGCCTGGAAAAGTAGTGGAAGATAGCCCACAACTTCCAAGGTCTCTTGTGATGCAAAAAAAATCTTAACCCATGCATCCCATGAACTTTCTATGGAACTCATAACCACTTCTAAATATTAAATTTGGGACTAGTGTTTGACACAGTGGTTAAAACACTACTTGGAATGGTCACAGTCCATATTGGGTGCCTGAGTTCAGGTCTTGGTTTTTCTCCCAATTCCAGTTTCCTGTTACCACATATCCTGAGAAGAAGCAGTGAAGGTCAAGTACTTGGGTTCAAGCCACTCACATGGGAAACCTAGACTGAGTTCCCACCACCTGGCTCACTCTGGCTGTTGTGACAGCTCAGTCTAGCTGTCAGATGGGAGATGTCTCTCTGTATCTTTAAAAATGAATGAATGAATAAACATTAAATTTTATTTATAAACATGCAAAAATTAAATGCACATTATACATATATACCATACTATACAGAAATAACATGCTTCTGAATACATGCCAAAACAATTTATTAATAGAGCTACAAATATAAAATTGATGATTTAGGCAGCAGAGAATTAAGTTCAAAGTTAAAATTTTAATAGTACCTCTGTACCTGTACACTTGCCCTAACCTGATCAGTTAATGACTGAATAGGGAGAATGATACAGTGTTGTACTGTAAAAATGATGGCATGAAATAATGGAATATTCACTGGGATAGAAATGATAAAAATAAACAAAAACAAATAAAACCCTGAGTTTGAATCTAGGCTCTGTGACTTTTCACAGTGTAACCTGGCATTATGAACTTCTTCAATAGTTACAATGCCCTGCCACCCCTGGTAGACACAAAAATACCCCCCTCACAGAGTCATGTGTGCAAACATGCATGTACACATACACACATACACACATACACACACACACACACACCTACAACCACTGGAAGGGTTAGAAGCCCAAGTTTCCATGATTCATCTGAAGAAAAACCTTGGAAAATTAAGAAAAATATCTGAGGCCATGAACCTAAATTAGAATTCTTAAAAAAAGATTTTTTTTTTTTTTTTTTTAGAAAAAAGGTGTCTTTTCTTCAAGAACCCATTTGACTACTTAACGTTTTACTGGATATGCAGTATCATACATTTCAAATGATTCCTTTTGTGACCCATGATGAAAGACTGTATACAAAGATGAAAACTGATGCATGGCTCAGCTACAGAGTAAAGGTGCATCTGCACTCCCATCACAACTCTATATCAACACCTTTCAAGGGCCCAGTGCTAACATCCTTTGGATCACATCAGTGCCCTCTTCAAAATGTTCACTGGCTCTGCTCAGCCTACAAACTAAAATAAAAACTTTTGATACCTGTAGATTTTTTGAACCTTCAGTAACCAGCTACTATGTGTAAAAAGTAGTGGATAAATGAAACAAATAAATACTATTTAATTTTTATGTTTTTTATGTTTACATTTAAAGTCAATGACAAAAAGAACATACTGTTACAAAGAAGAAAGATATCTCAAAGACAAATTTGCAATTTATATGTGTAGACAAATGAGTAATATCCAACTCGTTGAGTATGCACTGTCATCAGACATTAAGATATGCATGTAAAAGCTAACATAATTTTGAGTGCTATATGTTCTTAATATAAAACTTTTTCTAATTTTTTCCAAATATATGGAGAATACAACATACAACCTTGAAATGACATTTTTTTTTTTTGACAGCAGAGTGGACAGTGAGAGAGAAAGACAGAGAGAAAGGTCTTCCTTTGCCATTGGTTCACCCTCCAATGGCCGCCGCAGCCTGCGCGCTGCAACTGGCGCACCGTGCTGATCTGATGGCAGGAGCCAGGTACTTCTCCTGGTCTCCCATGGGGTACAGCGCCCAAGCACTTGGGTCATCCTCCACTGCACTCCCTGGCCACAGCAGAGAGCTGGCCTGGAAGAGGGGCAACCGGGACAGAATCCGGTGCCCCGACCGGGACTAGCACCCGGTGTGCCGGCGCCGCAAGACGGAGGATTAGCCTAGTGAGCCGCGGCACCAGCCCAAAATGACATTTTTTTTGTTTTGAATCTTATCTGTGTATTAAAGATTTCCCCTTAAGGAATTGCAAGCAATGTTTTGATAGCTAAAATACTCATAATTAGTATAGTTAGCTGCAATTTCACATTGAAAAGTATCACAGAATAGTAAATAGACTTAATATATAAAGAGAGACTAACATGAGTGGAACAGCCAAAGGCAGAGGGAAAATAAAATAAAATACTTCTTAGTCATTTCTATTTTCCATCTGTTTACTTCCAGTGATTAGAGCTACAATAATGGAATATACAATCTTAAATCATCTTTTGTACCTTATTATTTGTATAAACAGTTCATTTTCCTATTGCCTAGAAGTTTTTCAGAGAAAAGGTATCTTTCTCTTTCATCTCTCTTTTTTCTTCTTTCCTCTTCCATTTCCTACCTCCTGATTTCCCCTTCTTTTATTTCATACTTTATCCCATAATCTAGTATTTCCTTTTGTGAAGTATTTTTTATGCTGGAGTAATATTATCCAGATTTACTGCTGTTGCCATACCTAGGCATATCATTCGGATTTATTGTTATTTGTCTATCATTCCTAACCACCCCACAGCAAAAGGTGAAGACCTGAACATTAACCTAGGGAAATGTTTGGAAGGCATCAATGGAAATATATTTATATCATTCACACACACACAAATTTTTCTCCCTCCTAAATTTCTCTCCTAACACAGCAGCCAATGCCAAAGCATAAACACTGTATTAAGGGCTTGACTTCAGTATTAATAACTCAGATTAAAACTCTTGGCAATTAACTAAGATTAATGGCGGAAGTCATCCCCTGTTCTCCAATGTAACACTCCCTGCCATCTCTTAAATCCCTCACCCCACCTGCCCTTCCCTGCTCCTCTCAGCCTGTGAAAACCCTAGGTCCTGAAACGCTGATCCTGTTATCTGCTGCTTTTGTATCTGAGATTAACAAAATAGACATTAGCAAATTTACAACCAACAGCTCAGACAGCTGCCCTACTTTAAGCATGTAATGGAAAAGGAACTAATCTAGTTAAGAGCAGGGGACTAGTTCATAAATTTGGCTTTTGAGGACAGTTAAAGCTGTCATACCTCTTCTGGAGAGTAGGAATCAAATTAAATTATCAGGCTTCTTCTCACTGTTTGTTGAGTGAGAAAAGCCAGCACTTCAGCAAACTGGACTAACAAGACCCTCAGAGGTTACAGAAGTCTCACAGACTTGCACAATAGATAGCTACATAATACATAAATTGATGTAGAAATATATGATTTGCCTGGGACAGATACAGATCTCCCAAGAATTCCAATCACTGACAACTCCGCTTGGATCAAACATCAAATCTGTTTTAGGAAAAAAGATATGAAAAATGCAATGCAACAAAAAATAATAAACCTATCCTAATAAATATAATTAATAAAAATCATAAGCCCTCATCTATTCAGAATTCAGCTTAAAGGAAAATTATTGTCATATTTTTATAGTTGAGAACATGTTTAATAGATGTAATTGTAACTTAAAATAATCATCCAGAAATGACAAATTTAGCTACATATAAAAACTATGTTTATGTGTCAGCATCCCGAGCCACATCTCTAGACAATAATTTAAACTTGTCAAATTTCAGAGTTATTTTATCATTTTCTCAGTAGCTTACTTCCCAGGAAGAGCAATGAAGGTAAAATAAAAAGCAGTAATGAGAGAAACTTTTAAATTCTACAAGGTTAAATGATATGTCTAATTATAAATCACTAAGACCTAATGCATATATTCAATAACTCATTTTTATTCTTAATTATAATAAAACTAAGAGGAGCTTCAAAACAGTATCTCCTGTGTATCATGTTATACGGTGATAACGTTATCTGTTGGCAAAGGATATTGTCCTCAAAACATTAAAATCTTGACCCTGCTCAATGAGTTGTGGGAATCATGGTGGTTGCTAAAGGACAGTAGTTCTCAGCTTAAATATACCCAACAAGAAAAGAGCCAATGACTGAGAGAGGAGTGACATCACTAAAACTTGAAAGCTGCCCATGAGGAATGTAGCTGAGTCAAGTTAAACACGCATAATGTAGAGACAACAGGGCATCCAAGTGGAGAATTCATATAAGCTCTCAAGAAATGCAAATGGAATTCAGGAGAGAGGCTAGAATGATGGCCAAGAGTAGGTACCTGATGATGCTAACAAAGCAGTGAAAGTCTCTCTTCTCTCCATAGAAAAATGAGAGGTAAGAGAACCAGAACAACAGTCCAACCTTAGCAATCAACCAATACTGAAAGACAGGAAAGGGGAGAGAAAGGAAAGAGTTAGCCTAAGATAACTGGAGAGCGACCTCTCTCTAGAGCTTTTATCTGCATGCTATATACATAAACAGATCATTTTAATTTTTACTGAAACATGTATCACAGACATATCAACTTTGTCAAGCAACTAAGACACGAGATATGTGGTATGTGTGCATTCAGACACCATGAGGGGAGACCTTACATGTATAAAATACACTGAATTCATCACAAAATATTTGCTAAGAAATCATTAAGTGACAGGAATTGGTAATAGTAGAAAAATTATTTTAATAAGGAAATAGTGTTTACTTTAACAGAAAACACTAATTATGACTCCAAAAACTGTACTAGATAATCATATGAAATACGTACTTATAATATACTAGTAGTATATAATTTTCAGTACACTAACTTGCTTGCTAAGAAGCATTATGAGGCCAGAGCTGTGCTGTGGTGCGTAAAGCTGCCACCTCCGAGACCAATGTCCCACATGGGCACCAGTTCAAATCCCAGCCGCTCTACTTTGGATCCAGCTCCCTTCTAGTGGCCCTGGAAAAGCAGCAGAACATGGGCCACGTGTTTGGGCCCTGCCACCACATAGGAGACCTGGAAGAAACTCCTGGCTCCTTGCTTTGGCCTAGACTTACTCAGCCCTTGCGGCCACCTGGGGAGTAAATCAGCAGGTGGAAGACCTCTTTCTCTGTCTCTCCCTCTCTCTGTCACTCTTTCAAATGAATAAAAAGTGAAAGAGAGAGAAAGAGAGAGAGAAAGAGAGAGAGAAGGAGAGGAGAGGAGAGGAGAGGAGAGGAGAGGAGAGGAGAGGAGAGGAGAGGAGAGGAGAGGAGAGGAGAGGAGAGGAGAAGGAGAGAAGGAGGAGGGGGAGAGAGGGAGAGGGAGGGAGGGGGAGAGAGAGAGAGAGAGAGAGAGGAAGAAAGGAAGGAAGGATAGAAGGATGGAAGGATGGATGGATGGATTATGAGTATCTCAGGTTAGGAAATTAGAAGCATCGTTTTTCCCACTGTTTCCAAGTGGTAAAAGCTCTGAGCAGATAGGCATTTATATCAGAGGATAAAATGATTTTGAAATGAGTTCTTAAAGAGTATCTTAACTCCACTATGATTTAAAAAGCATAAGGAGAAGAAAGAAAATTTTTTGTAATCTTTTGAAATTATAGAAGAGTTAATATTTAATTCACAATCATCAAGAAGGAAATAGTATACAATGTTCACTTGTATTTCTTTTTTTTTAAAGATTTACTTTATTTATTTGAAAGGCAGAGTTACAGAGAGGCAGAGGCAGAGAGAGAGAGAGAAGTCTTCTACCCACTGGTTCACTCCCCAAATGGCCGCAACGGCCAGAGCTGTGCTGATCTGAAGCTAGGAGCAAGGAGCTTCTTCTGGGTCTACCATGCGGGTGCAGGGGCCCAAGAACTTGGGCCATCTTCTACTGCTCTCCCAGGCCACTGCAGAGAGCTGGACTGAAAGAGGAGCAGCCAGGATTTGAACCTGTGCCCGTTTGGGATGCTGGTGCTGCAGGCTGGGGCTTTAATCCACTGCCACAGCGCTGGCCCCTGTATTTCTTTCTATTTTCAAAGTTTGGAAAAGTAAATTGCTTTTATTTTTCACCTCAAAATTATGTGTTTCAAGATTCTCCAGTGGCCGGCGCTGTGGCTCACTTTGCTTAATCCTCTGCCTGCGCGTCAGCATCCCATATGGGTGCAGGGTTCTAGTCCCAACTGCTCCTCTTCCAGTCCAGCTCTCTGCTGTGGCCCGGGAGTGCAGTGGAGGATGGCCCAAGTCCTTGGGCCCTGCACCCGCATGGGAGACCAAGAAGAAGCACCTGGCTCCTGGCTTCGAATCGGCACAGCTCGGGCTGTTGCAGCCATCTGGGGAGTAAACCAGCAAATGGAAGACCTCTTTCTCCCCCTGTGCCTCTCTGTAACTTTACCTTTCAAATAAATATATAAATCTTAAAAGAAAAAAAAAGTATGCTTTCAAGGTGCCACAGCTCACTGATGATGAAAAAATGTTGTAATTCTAAAATCAAGGCAATCATTTGAGAATAGTAACATTTACAGTAACATTTGTTTCTTGATTACTGAAAGGTTGCTCATCAGTTTTAACCTAGATATGCCTCTGTCTCAGCAAGTTAATCTTTCACACACATAGGATTCTCCTAAACACAAGACAATGTCTGGACCCCACAGGAAATGCCAAGTAAGTCCTCAAGCTTGTTTAATATTTTTTTGAAAAAAAAATCTCTTTTGATAATTTAAATGATTAAATATCACACATTTTGCATTTTAGTTCAGTCACTTATATATAATTAAGAGATTTTTTTTTTCACCTAAGGAATGATATCAGGGGCCAGCCTTGTGGCACAGCGGTAAAGCAGCCGCCTGTGATGCCAGTCTCAGCTGCTCCACTTCTGATTCAGCTCCCTGCTAATGTGCCTGGGAAAGCAGTAGAGGATGGCCCAAGTGTTTGGGCCCTAGCACCCACATGGGAGCCCCAGATGAAGCTCCTGGCCTCTGGCTTTGGTCTGTTCAGCCCTGGCCATTGTAGCCATTTGGGCAGTGAAAAAGTAGATGGAAAATCAATCTCTCTCCTTCTCTTATTCCTCCCCTTATCTCTGTAACTGTGCCTTTTAAATAAATAAATCTTTTTTAAAAATAGATATAATAGCAAAAACCACACTATTTCATGAATTTATTTTTCACTGAAATAGACATTGATAACATGGATATTGAGAAAATGTGTTCTGTAGAAATAGATATACTTCTATTAAACATATCATACACACATATACATACATATACATGTGTAAACTCCTAAATCTGTGGATTATATTAATAATGACATTTTCATGACATGGACTAGTCTAGTAAAAATGTATCTTTCACACATATGTAAATCTAAGTTAATTAATTATGCTGTATAATGACATTTCTGTCAACAACAGGTCACATATATAATGGTTATCTCACAAGATTACCATGGAGTTGAAAAATTCCTGACACCTAGTGATATTACAGCCATTACAATGTCAAAACCAAATTACTCACATATCTATTTTAATGCTGGTCTACTACTCACTGTTTTGCCAATCATATAAAAAGTACAATACATATAATTATGTATAGTATATAATACTTTATCATGATAACCGATGACTGTTATTGGTTTATATATTTACTATGGTATTTTCGCCACTATTTAATAATATATTCCTATACTTTAAGTTTACTGTACAACAGCTACTGGGGCAAGAGCTTCCTACTTCTGTTTCTTGACTGCATTAAGATGCCACATGGATGGCCGGCGTCTCGGCTCAATAGGCTAATCCTCCGCCTGCAGCGCCAGCCCACCAAGTTCTAGTCCCTCCTCTTCCAGTGCAGCTCTCTGCTGTGCTGTGGCCTGGGAGTGCAGTGGAGGATGGCCCAAGTCTTTGGGTCCTGCACCCCGTATGGGAGACCAGGAGAGGCACCTTGCTCCTGGCTTCAGATTAGTGCAATGCGCCAGCCGTGGCGCACCGGCCGCGGCAGCCATTGGAGGGTGAATCAACGGAAAAAGGAAGACTTTTCTGTCTCTCTCTCTCTCACTGTCAAAAAAAAAAAAAAAAAAAATGCCACATGGAATGACTGACCTGCACCATGTGGTTTTGAGTAAGCACACTCCATGGGTTCAAAACAACTAACCAATCTCCCAGCAACATGTCTCAGAACAATATGACTACACTCCTACTAATGTAAACGGGATCTTACGGTATCTTCAGGATACCACAGGATGCAAAGTCCAGAGATAATAAAAATAAAAGACACTAGCAGGAATACAAAGGGAAAAAATCCTGGTGATGTACTTTCCCAGCAATGTCCCACAATAAATGGCCTAGAAGACTGTAATATATGTCAAATGTTATAGGAAAAAAAAGTTAGTTTTAAAACATTTGGATTTTCTTTACTGTTTCATTTTAGAATTTTTAAGAAGGAAAATGTGTGAAAGTACAAAGGGAATTTGGGGTACAATATGACTATTTCAATTGAAAATGTTTATTCTTAGAGTCCCTAAAATTTATCAGAATTCAGCTGTATGACAAAAAATTAGAAGGAATCTAAAAGCTAAGTTTAAGAATATACTAACATTTTAAAGGGTTTATTTATTTGTTTGAAAGGGAGGAGAAAGAGAAAATGAGAAAGAGAATCTTCCATCCACTAGTTCACTCCCTCAAATGGCCACAAGAGCCAGGGCTGGACCAGACTGAAGCCAGGGGCCAGGGACTCTATCCAGGTCTCCCAATTGTGTAGCAGGAACTCAAGTACTTGAGCCATCATTACCCATTGTCTCCCAGGTGCATTAGCAGGAAGCTGCCCTGGAAGCAGAGCAGGCGGGATTGGAACTAGCCCTCTGGCACAACAAGCCGAGTGGGGGCTTAACTTGCTGCCCTGAAGCACCCACCCAAAGAACGTAGTCATTTCTACAACGGAGACTTTTGGAAAAATGAGACTGACCCACCTGGATTATCAATAAAAATCGCATTTTAAAAACTGTTTCTAAAAGAAATGCTGTTATTAGCATAATTCCAGGCAGATGTGAAATATCAGAATACCAAAGTCATTGGAGCAGAGAAAATTTTCCATTTTCTCTGAAAGACCCACAGTGGTCTACACTTTGCAGATGAGATGGGGGACAGAAAGGCAGCATCACACAACATGTCTGCTATCAAGAGTCTTACAAATGGGAAGCTGAAGGGGTTTCACAGCGCGAAGCAGTGCTTCCTGAGTATAACGGGATTCAGTGTTGCTCGGAAGGGATAGGCATGAAAATGCTGCCATTAAAAAGGGTGTGGCCAGCTGGTTTGCAAAGGAGAATTCAGAAGCAGGACTGACAGGTATGAACATAAATCAAGGAATCGTACAGACAGCACAGGTGGAGTCTAAATCACCTGCCTTGCCCATTACCTGACTTCTCTGGTGCCCTCTAGATGAACGTGCTACCTACGCCCTCAGACTTGCTTTGTTTTGTTGTAAACCTTTAAAAATTGACATCTGAGACTGCGTTCTGCCAACTACGACATTTTTTGTAAAAAGCAGCCGCCATCAATGTTTCCAAAATATGCAAAGTGCATGTGTACCATTTTTAAAAGTCCTCTCAACATAATACATTCAGCTTAATTGAAAACCCGCCATGTACGTATGTTGCTTGCTTTCAGCACCGGCGAAACCCAGGCGGCACACTAGCATCTATCCCCAGGCCTCTGCTCCCCGGCTACGCCCCGCGCCAGAGGAGACCTTTGAGTCAGCAGTCTTCCTTCACTGCATAGTGGTCACGCAGCTATTTCATCTGTGAGGGAGTCTAAGTTTTATGAATGATCATAATTTACATCACCATAGAACCTTTATTATCTTATCATACCCTGGAGCTCTTACGAGGCTAATATTTTAAACAATCCTAGTATGCCACAGAGATGGGTGTACAATGTTGAATTTTTCCAGTGTGCTCCCTGAAAATTAAACAAATTCTTGTCTTTTTTCTTATTTTCTGGCTGAAGGCAGAAAAAAAACAAAGATTCTGCTTACATTTTACTTAACATTTAGCTTTAATTATTTAACACCGTGAATTATAGGCATGAAACCCTTAAAAAAGGGAACAAATTAAAATCAATGCAATATTCTAATTTTATTTTGCTAAAAAAAAAAAAACCTGAAAAAATTAATTCAATTTCACCTCTGTGTTATAGGAAGGAAACTCTTTAAGTCTAAAACAAACAGTGGATGTGCCTCACGGGTGTTTCTGGAGCTGGGCGACTGCAGTCTACAAACTGATGTCTGCCAGTGGTGCCTGAGGAGCAGCGTGAGGGTTAACACGGCTTCCACTACAGCCAAGAGTCTCCTCGGAGACTTAATTGGTTTGTGGAACAACTCCAAAACTAGTGCTCTGCTTTCTTCTTTGCCTTTCTGCTCCTCTAACTCTCTTTTCCAATAAAAATTAAAAAAAAAAGGACAACGCATGGTAATGCATCATTTATAAATTACCTTGTTATTGCAAAAAAACAAAACACTGCTTTGAAAACCAAACAAACTCCTGCTGCGGACTGGGGCATGTTTGATGGAGGCGCTTCAAAAGAGTCCAGGGCTTAATGGAGGTTGTTTGTGTGGAGACTTGGATCTGTACCTGCTGTCCCCTGTCACTCCCTGGAAACTTGGCGGCAGATGTTGCTGCGTTAAGTTGTCTCTGAAGTGGCTTTCTGTCCTCGTCTCCCCACCGCCACCGAGTCAAACTACATTAGATCTCGTATTTGCGCCTAAGGCAAGTTTGGGAGCGCAGCTGTGTCCACCCCCGCTCCTACCTTTGGTGTTTCGGGCCTCCAGGCAGCGAGTGAGAGACCAAAACGGTCCTGCCGCTCTCAACTACCTCCACTGACAATCCGGGGGCCGCTGCCGCCGCCGCCAGCAGATGTGGGCGACAACCTGCCCGGCGCGCACCTGGCCGCGCCGCCCTGGCCTCGCGCGCCGCGCGCTGAAACATTCATGACTCGGAGGACCGCGCGCCGGCATCAAAGCGCCGGCCGGCCCGGCCACCTCGGCGGGAGCCGGCGCGCGGAGAGGTGGCGGGAGGCAGCCCGGCGCGGCTTTGATACTTTATGCCTCCACTTCAGTTCTTGATCAAGGACTTCAATTCAGTGGTGAATTCTTCCCCGAACGAGCCCGGTGCGGCCTCGGAGCCATGAAAGGCAAGCATTTGGCTGCAAATCCACCGTGACGGGACTCGCAGAGCAACTGTGCGTGACTCTGGGTTTAGTTCTGTGTACGCCGATTTGTTTATTAAACTAAACTCTCGAGAGGCAGATTCTGCAGTAAACAATTTATAAATAAATGACAAGATGGGTTTCCAAGGTAGAAAACAGGCTGCTGACCACACCGAGGTGGTGTGCCTGGGAACCCTTACTCTCATCCTTTTTATTATTGCAGGTGGCATAAAGTTTGTTTTACCTGTTTTTTTTTTTTTAAAGAATGTTGACTCTTATACTATTATTTCCTTTAAAATTGTGACATAAGAATCCCTTCTCATCTATATCGATTGATGTTACAGGACATTCCACACCCATTTCTAACAACCAAAAAAAACTTCCCAGTCTTCCTAATTTCTACTATGCATTCTCTCTCTCTCTCTCTCACACACACACACACACACCCCTCGTTAGGAATCCAAAAAACACTTGCAAATTATACTCACTAATTTATATGCCGATAAAAAAGTTTATTTTAAAAAGAATTGGCCTTCATAGCTAATGACATTTGTTCCAATGAATTATTTGCTGTGTATAAACAAATCTTTCTACAGGGAATCAGTGTATCTAATCTAGGCTGATAATATTACTATTTACAAACTGCCTAATATTTAATGGGATAATTTACTGGGAAAATAATTTGTTGATATAAAAATGATAAGCATAAAGAACAATGAACACCTCAAATATATGTACAAATGTGTGAAATCTCTCATGAGGTAGCCTCAGGTCAATGTTTAATTCAGTTACATTTAATTTAGGTGAACAGGATTTTAGGAACCCGTGTAAGTAGAATGTGGTTACCTAAAGCTCACAAAGGAACTTTAACTGTTCCCATGCAGCGAGTATGCCCTGCCTTACCTAGAGTGCTCAGACATAGCCACACACGTTGAAGTAATCTTCCCATTTCTCTAAGAAAAGCTAGACGATTGATACATGGATGGACAGCTAGAACAAGATATTCTGAAAGAGCAACCAGATAGGTTGAAGAAACTACCCCTCTGGCTTCTTTAGTTCCCTAAATTTAAATCTTCTCTACTCCCTGTAATCCTAAGAGATAATCCTTATCCTAAGTAAACTAAATTGATAAAAACCATAAGGTTCAATAGGTTTAATTTTTGAGGACTTAATTAACTGGATATAATATCCCAAAAGCAATGGTGATCCATGGTCTTCATCTTGAGCACAGATAAAACATTACCAAAGTAAATCATCACATTTTAATATCATGCCTCAAAATTAGCTTTGCTTCAAATGTACTCTTAATTCTCTGAAAATCTTTTTCTCTTCATTTCATACTATGTAAATTACTGTATGTTCCCTAAATGAAAATACTCTCGGGCAAAAAAACAAAACAAAAATACTCCTGGAATTTAAGACATTAAATTTTTGAAAAAAATTCTTATTTTTTTATAAAATAGAAATAAAATATGTAGGATGTTAGTACAGATTATATAACTGCATCATGCCAAATACTATTTGTTTTTTGGATAATAACATCTGGTATATTTAAGTTACTCTGGAAACTTTTAATTGAAATCCACCAAAATAGTTATGGCTAAATGTCCCATGATGGGTGCAGATTATTTTGGGTGCAAGTATTATCACAGAATCCCATGGTTGCCTTCATCAAAAAACATATTTACTGTGTTCATAAGAATATGAATAAAGCAACTGGAGGCTTCATTCATTCAAAAGTAGTCGACTGAAATATGTAAGGACTGTGTAAATGGTGTAAGAAGTTGGCAAAGCGGAAAAACGAAAGCATAGTACATATAACTATATTTAAGAAGAGATAAGGGAGTAAGAAAAAGAAGACAATAGGAAGAAAGGAAAGGAGAGAGGGGAGGAAGCATTCTAGAGAGCATGAAACCAAAGGAAGATAATGGCTTCCTAAAACATGATGTCAACAATATAAACAATGTTGGGACCTTTCATTGTCTTAATAGTGTACAGAAAGCTAATTCACCGAAGTATTAATGACTCATTGTGTAATTCTGTGATTTAATCTTTGTAAAAATATGGACTATAGTTATGTATGTGTATGGGTTAAGGAGTTGATATTAGAATTAATTCTATTAAATAAAGACCCAGTAGATGATGTGAAGTTGTCATAAATTTATATGTTCTTAATAATCTTTGTGAGACATGGAAAATGGAGAAATGGGGAAAAAGGACAGCTAAGATTTCTCAAGTTGTCTAAAAGGAAAAGGCTATATGCTGATAATAATGGAAGACAAAAAATCTCAATCAAAAAATGTTAAACATAAAGGGACATTAGCAAGAAACATAGCAACAAAAGAGCAAATTATGCCAACCTTACCTGATTTCTGTAAACAAATAACTTTGTGAAGCTGGTTTGGTTGTATGGACAGATATACAACATATCTTAAATTCAGCAAATAATTTAACAAAATTATTAAATATCCTTGTGAAGTATAAGGTTAACTGAGGTTGTCCAATTGGTTGGGTTCCTAGCTTTCCTAGAGTAATGCCAACTAACTACAGATGTCACCTGTGGGGAAAGAGGCTCATGGTTTGCCACGCTGAGGTGGTAACGGTAGCTTGAAATAAGTGACAAACGTTTGCAGGTGACAAAATATTAGACGTGGTATAGCTGAAATGGATAAGTATGATGATGTAAGATTAAGTCAGGTAGGCCAGCATTGTGGTATAGCAGGTAAACCAACCCCTCCCATGCCAACATACTATATGGGTGCTGATTCTTTCGTGTTCCAACTGCTCCAATTCTGATGCAGCTCCCTGTTAATGGCCTGGGAAAAGCAGTGGAAGATGGCCTGAGTGTATGGATCTCTGCCATTCACATGGGAGACCCGGATGAAGCACCTGGCTCCTGGCTTCAGCCTCCTTGGCACTGGCCATTTAGACTATCTGGAGTGTGAACCATTGGCTTGGAGATTTCTTTCTGTCTCTCCCTCTCTCTCTGACTTTCAAAATAAATAATGAATAAATCTTTTAAAAAAAGATTAACTCACACTTCATCAGGAACATATAGAATTATATTAGATATTTGATAAAGAATAACAATTCAATAAACCAACAATTAATGTTTAATAAGTTTCAAGTCTTGCATTTAAGTAAAAATGAGCCAAAAATAAACAGAAAAGTAGCATGAATTTAAAGTGGAAAAAATGAAGTTTTAGTCAACTTCACACAATAAAGATCTATTCCCTTTTATCTGAAATCCAAAATCGTTGAAATGTAAAGTTTTGTCCTAAGTTTCTCACCAAAATTCATTTGGAAGCAAAATTTGAACAGGACTAATTTAGTAATATATCTGAACAATGTGACAGGCATGCTGCTTTACATAATATGGGGCATAAAGATTCTATCAAATTCCTAAAATCAGAGAAATTCCCGATTTTGAAACCATCTGACTTCAAGAGTTAGGGGAAGCAAAAAGGCTTTGAATTATCTTCAACAAAAATATGAATAAATTGCTTTTTAAAAAAATGACAAAGGAAATCTTGGTCAAGGTAATGCAAATGGAAGCATATTCTTGAATCAAATGAAAATTAAGTTACTGGAGCATATGTAGAATAATCTAGCACTATAATTAAGCAGGATGGTAAATTTATCTGCCTGGTATAAGTTAGTCAATAAATTGCTGTTGAATGAATGATGATAAAGCATCACTTTAAAAAAAACAAATATGTCAATTAATCCAATCTCAAAGATCTCTTCTATTCTCAAACGATCTTTGTAGTTTTAATCTCAAACCCCCAGATTTTGTAGAAGTTCCTGAATTAATGTGCACCTGGCTGTCTCAGTGACTTTGCTCATGATACCTCACCTATACAAACACTCATTTTGCTAATTTCCACATGTTGAAATCCCACCCATTTCTTTGAAAATAGAAGGACTATGTTTTTTAAGAAGCTTTCTTTAATTCCTTCAGAGTGAGTTAGTCTTTCTCTGTCCACTCACAAGTGCTCAGATCACAACACAGAATAAATATTTTGCCATGCTATTTCCCAAATTTTATTTTTTAAATATTTTTTATTGTTTTATTTGAAAGGCAGAGTTACAGAGAGAGGAGGAGAGATGGAGAGAGAAATCTTCCATCTGCTGGTTCACTCCCCAAAATGGCCACAACAGCCATTGGGCCAGGCCAAACCCAGACATCCAGAGCTTCTTCCAGGTCTTTCATGTGGGTGCAGGGGCCCTAAGTACTTGGACAACTTCCACTGATTTCCCAGACCATTAGCAGGAGCTGGATCAGAACTGAAGCAGCCGGGACACGAACCAGCGCCCATAAGGGATGTTGGCATTGCAGAAGGAAGCTTAACCTACTATGCCACAATTCTAGCCCCCCGAACAATTTTTAGATCTAAGAACAAAGACTAGTTTATTCCAACCACTCCATATTACCTGATGCAATCATTTGTGCATATTTATAATCTGAAAATTACTGAATTGAATCAAAATTAGTAGAAATGATTGAAAGACTGAATGCTAAATTTGAATCATGATAAAGGAGGATACAAGGTATCAGCAAGAAAGCAATAACTGCATTTGCTGCCTACTATATCCTCATTATTAGCTCAAAACCCTGCACTTAATCAGGTTAAAATTACTGAACAAACTGGTTAGTGTCTAACCTCAGGGAGAGAAAACTAATTTTAAAACGTATGAGGTAAAAGTGCAGCATTGTAAGAGGAAGAGCTGTCACATGTCTGAGAAACAATACCACATAAAATAGGAATTTAAACAGAGACGTGGGGGTGGTGCTGTGGCGTAGCGGGAAAAGCCATCGTCTGCAATGCCAGCATCCCAAATGGGCACTGATTTGAGTCCTGGCTGTTCCACTTCCGATCCAGTTCTCTGCTATGGCCTCGAAAGCAGTACAAGATGGCCCAAGACCTTGGGCCCCTGAACCCACAAGGGAGACCCAGAAGAAGCTCCTGGCTCCTGGTTTTGGATCAGTGCAGCTCCTGTCATTGCAGCCAATTGGGAGTTGAACCAGTGGATGGAGACCTCTCTCTCTGCCTCTCCCTCTCTCTCCGTGTAACTCTTTCAAATAAATAAATAAATCTTTAAAAAATAAGCAGATGTATGAATTTCATTATATTAGAACTTTCTATTAAGAACCACAGTGGGGGCTGGCACTGTGGCACAGCAGGTTAATGCCCTGGCCTGCAGTGCCAGCAGCCCATATGGGCACCAGTTCATGTCCCAGCTGCTCTACTTCCTATCCAGCTCTTGGCTATGGCCTGGGAAAGCAGCAGAAGATGGCCCAAGTCCTTGGGCCCCTGCACCTGCATGGGAGACCTGGAGGAGGCTCCTGGCTTCTGGCTTTAGATCGGCACGGCTCCAGCCATTGCAGCCAATTGGGGAGTGAACCATCAGATGGAAGACCTCTCTCTCTCTCTCTCTCTCTCTCTCTCTCTCTCTGCCTCTCCTTTCTCTGTGTAACTCTGACTCTCAGGTAGATTAATAAATCTTAAAAAAAAAAAAAAAAACCACAGTGATCTGAAAACAAAACAGGCTTCTTTATATATAAATTAGGTGGTTCTCGCTCCCCATGGTCCTAACAAATGGCAAATGATCTACTGCAAATTCCAGAAATATTATCTCAAATCAGATTTCCTAAACAGTTGAACTTAAGACATTTCTTAAATTATCCCCAATTCACAGAAATAAAATGTTAAGCTTGAGATTTTCTGTGGTTTACACATCAAGCTAAAACTATATAATACTAAATATAACTTAGGTTAGCAATGTAAGATAAACACTAACTTCATCAACTATTTCATCCTCAAAAATTCATGTCTCAGACCTGAATGAATCTAAAGTCTTCTGAAGTGGAAGTGCATGAAGTTTACTTGTTTGTAAAAGCAGAATAACGACCACATTGACACCCAGTGACAGACAATCCCATACTGTGAATAGTATTAGGCTGTTGAACAAACACCACCCATTATTGCATCAGAAAATATTTTAAACAATTGTTTGTAGGAAATGATTATAGAAGTATGTTAATTAAGTGATAAAACTAGAGTAATATCATCAAATTCCCAAAATAAAAAAACATGATTCAGGCTTCCTCAGTGAGGAGAAAAATACATGCATATCCACCTGTGTGAGTGAATGGACAGACAGACAGACATCACTATCACAGGGTTCTAGAATGTTTTATGCTTTTAAAGATACTTTTATGCATTCAAGAAATTAGATCATATCACTGTTAAAAGCAGGGAACATAATTATGCCTAAAGTCACTGAGATTCTAAGGCATTGTCCCTAGATCTCATGGCTATTAAATGTTAGAGAAAAACTAGCTATAAATGCCCGTCTGTAGCTCCAGCCAGGTAAGTCCTCAGAATGCAGTTTCTCCAAAGTCAAAGACTAAAGCAATGTGTGTGCTTACCAAAGCATGGATCAAAATTGTCGTACGCTTTATGAATCGCTGGAAACTAGACTTGAGTGAAACTGTACCTTGAAGATACATTATAAAACCAGATAATGATGGCTTAGGCACCCTACGGATTAAGAATGTGTCCTAGACAATAATAATCCCTTACTTAAGAATAATAAGGGTTTTAAAATTATTTGTGACTACTATTTCATTTCTTGCATTACATGACCCAAGCCGTCAGCTCTTTCCCAGCTCGAGAAATGTACAAACCTCATCTCCTTCTTGAGGTCGCATCAAGGAAACCCGGTCGTACTGTCGCCGCAACAAAGCCCAGAGTGCATCGAGACGGCCCTAGAGGGAAGAAAGAGGGTAAATTCCCAAATAGTCACCCTCTGTTTGCTGAATAAATGAAGTGGCAAAAGGAAGAAGGTAAAATGTAACTGTTTTCATTTCCATCATAAATTAACCAATGAAAACTTGGGTGGTTCTTATGACTGAGAAAGTATTCTGTTGTTGCCATACAAAACGGACATGGGCCACACAGCAGACTCACAGAAAGACAATCGCTTTAAGTAACACTCTGACCTCAGAATCAGCCCTTAGGCATTCGGATGTGGCTGAAAAGCCTATGACATGATTTCAGGCATCGAAAGCCAAGACACCGTGGCAAAAAAAAAATCCTATATAAAGGATCTCTGTGAGTGAGACCTCAGTGGAAAGAAGGGGCCATCTATAAAGGATGTACCTTTCTCTGAAGGGAAGAGAGAACTTCCACTTTACTTATGGCCTTGTCTAAATACTGACAGAGTTCGTGGTCACAAAATGCTTCCATAGCCTTAGCAGCTCATGGCAAGAGCCTCGGGTAATCACTGATGTCATAACTAAGAGTGTCAATTGTTAAATCAACAACAGGAATTATTGTACACTTACTCCTCATGTAGAACCTTTGTCCTTAGTGAGTTGTACTATGAGAATTAACCACAAAACTTGTTCACTAACAATACTTTACATGTTGTGTGTGAGGGGAGGTACAAACTATTAAAATCTTTACTTACTATAAGTTGGTCTTCTGTATGCAAGGTTAATTAAAAATGAACCATAATGAAGAATGGGATGGGAGAGGGAGTAAGTGGGATGGGACTGGGGGTGGGAGGCGGGTATGGGGGCAAGAACTGCTGTATTCCTGAAGTTGTACCTATGAAATTTGCATTCATTAAATAAAAACTTAAAAAAACTGGACATCTGCCACTTCATCTACCTTCATGCTCCTTCCAAAAGCTGAGGCAAGGGAACACTAAAAGTTACAGTTTCTCAAAGAGGCTTAGCTCACAAATTGAGGAAATACCTTAATCGGCGTGTACCACTTGGTCTGAGGGGGCTGGTATGTGGGTTTGGGTCGGGGTGGTCTAGGCCGCACGGGTTCCTCTGATTCTTCAGGAATTGTCACCACGGCATTTTTGGCTTTCTCTAGCCTTGCACCTTCCTCCGTAGATCCCTTGTCACCCCACCGTACCTGGAAACAAAGCAGCAACACTAATGTCAGAGGGTCCTGCGGGAACAAGCTCTCACTGGTTCACCCCGTCAGAGTACAAAGAAAATGAGGCGGCATATCAACTGCTAATTCCTCTTCCTCTGCTATCTAACAGGTTTCTCACCAATTCTTCCTGCATTTGCTGTCAAGAGCCTGGGGCTGCTGTTGTGGCCCAGCGACTTAAGCTGCCGCCTGCAACGCCCACATCCCATGTGAGTGCTGGTTAGATTCTCTGCTGCTCCCTTTCTGATTCAGCTCCCTACTAATGTGTATGGGAAAGCAGCAGCAGATGTTCCAAGCAATTGGGCCCCTGCACCCACATGGGAGACCTGGAAGAAGCATCTGGCTCCTGGCTTTGGAATGGCCCAGCTCCGGCCATTGCGGCTATCTGAACCAGCAGGTGGAAGACCTCTCTCTCACTGCCTCTGCCTCTTAGTAACTCCACCTTCAAATAAATAAATCTTTTTTTTTTTTTAAATAAGGTAGTGATCTGTGGTTTACATAAGAAAAGCATTACAGCATGTAATTTGATTATCTCATATTGGGTACTTTCCCCTGCTAATTAACCATAATTATATGTATTGACGCCTTTGGGGAAAATAGATGATAATTGCCATTTTTAAAATATTTATTGATTTATTTTCATCTACTTGAAATATGAGTGACAGAGAGAGAGGGAGTGAGAGAGATTTTCCATTTATTCCTGAAATGTCCCCAACAGCCAGGGCTGGCCAGGCTGAAGCCAGGAGGTCTGGACTCCATCTGAATTTCACACATGAATGGCAGGGGTCCAAGCACTTGAGCTGCCATTGGCTACCTTCCAAGATACATGAGCAAGAAACTGGATTAGAAGTAGAGCAGCAGGGACTTGAAATGAAGTTCTGATGTGGGATGCAGGCATCACAAGTAGGGGTTTAAGTTGCTTCACCACAATGCCCACTCAGATAATTGGTATTGATTTAGTGATTACTATGTGTCACTCTGATCTAATCAATACAAAACTGCAATGAAACAGATACCAAGTATTTTCATTTTAGCTAAGGAAACTTTGTCCCAAAGCCACATAGCTAGGAAATGCTTTGGTAGGAATTTGAACACAGGTGATCTGAAATGGGTTAATAAATTTCATGTCAATTTGAATTTTGTAAGTTATAAACAAGTGGCTACTTCCAAATTTCTTATAAATTTTGATTAAGGTAAAAAGTAGGGTTTAAGCATTATCCTTTGGAAGCAAAACAATTATATATGAATTTACTTTTAAAAGGTTTACTTGGGGAAGCAGTTTTTGATCACTGGCTCCTATGCTCATTTGAGTATGACAATTTGATGTCTGAATTTTTTCATTGAGGAAGACAAACTAGAAAAGAGAAAATCCAGGAACACCAGGGAACTGCACAAATTTTAGGGAATTTCCTTCTCAGAAAACTCTTGACATTAAGAAACTACAAGATCAAATTATTACTTTTTGTGTTTTTCAATTAGCAGAAATTAAGGTCTAAATCTGGCCCAACTATGTGTGTGGCCCCCAGATAAGGGCTTTGCATACCCAGTAGCACAGGGGAAGTCTGTAAAATCCAAGGACACTACCAAAGAGGACAGAGCTAAGACAAGTGAAGCTCTAAAAAGAAATACGAAGGCCTATTCAAACCACACTCCAACACATCACAGTTCAGTAATTTCCAAAGGAAAAAAAATTTAAAGACTTTTTAAAGCATTTTAATGATCTGAATTAGTGGGAAGGGAAAGAGATGATTACTGTTCATTGAAAGAACTATTCACAGCTTTTTGATAAGGCTTACTTAGATGTTTTTACCTTTTTTTACTACAATTTTAGAATGGGCTTTCAATTTCAAGTGGACCCTGTTGAGTCATTAAAATGTATCTGTATCTTTCCGTGTGATCAATGGTACTAGAATGTTCTTTATGAGGTTCTTAAAATTGTTTTAAACACCATTAAACCTTTAGAACTAGATAGCAGGCTTTCTTTCCAGAAAAATGACCTTCTCCTTCAAATCATGGTATCTTCACTAGATAAACTAACACTTCCAACATCTTTAGATATAGCTAAATTGAACTGAAAACTGTAAAATCAGGATACATACCCTTGTAGTGGTAAAGTCTCAATTTTATGGGAAAGAGCAACAAAAAAATAAAAAGACAAACACAATTAAGTACACATATGAATCCCACAACTCAGAGAAGAAATTCAGGATACAAATAGAAATAGATAAAATTTAGAGCCATTCAAAAATTGATGTAGGCAAGGTGGTGGCTAGCAAAGAGGAGCTGCAACTGTCAACCTCCCCCTACTGCCCAGCCTGGGCTGCAGCCTCACCTGTACCACCCCAATCCCCTTTCCATACAGCAGAAACCACAGCTTCCAGGAAGCTGTGCTGGCCAAAATAACCAACCTGACTGCCCACTTTGTCCCCACATTGGCATTTAGCTCATTACAATGTGATTGTAATAAAATTACTATGGCTGATATTTCTATTCCCCTGATACACCAGTCACCACGACAATTTCAACATTTCCAGGAAAGGGCAAGGAAGTGGGTGGTACTCAAACCTTGCCCCAACCTCTGCCTCCCCCCCATAAATATTCAATTAAACCCTGCCCCAAACACCGCCCTCTATGCTTCCAAATCATATAGCGGGTAACTCCGAAACTGACTGAATGCTTGCTCTTGAATATGCCTGGACTCCCTCTTTGGCCTGTATTTGGACTTTGCATACAAATCCATCTTGTTTCTCTGCTGATCTTTACCTACATCTTATCCTCAAATCTGTTCCTGCATCAGAGACAATAACCTGACCCCAGGCACCCCATGACAAAATGACACATTTTAACATATACAGCTCTCTAGTCTATCCTGTACACTTCACACCACAGTATAAGGTAATCGTATTTTCCTCAAGTTTCACCGGCATTGTTCTCAGATAAAGAATATGAAGCTAGTTGAACTACAGTTCTGACCCAGTGTGGCATTTCAAGGGCCTCTGCGATGAAGGGACTATACTTAGGAAATATAGTTGTTGGTGTCTAAAGGAGAGTAATTAAACACAATCATTAGTGTTCACAAAGAAACTGTTGCACCATCATCACCACCACCACAAACAATTCTCAATCTCAAAGTCTTATACTAGGAAATACTTTGCAGAAATTCCCGAAAACTCTTAGAAGCAATTCAATACATATACACATGTAAAGGCAAATTTTAATTTTTTAGTTTGATCACATTGAGATAATTGAAAGAATCAATGGGTAACAAGAATAGATTGCTTAAAGCAACCTATTAACATATCTAGCTTTTCCACTATAAAAAATATAGTTCAAACTTGATAGCTAAATTATTTGAAATCTGCTTGGATTTCATTATCAACAATGAAACTCCATAATTTCCAGAGCACGTTTGGAGGACTAGAAGGTCACATCACAGAGGAGCAATTTCAGATTTGAGAAAAGAAACAAAAACATGTTTAAGAAGAACTGGCAGAAACACAGTTAAACTCTAGGTACTGTGGATCAGCTGTGCTAACAGCTGTTATTAACATTAGCTCCATTTCAGCTTTCTGCAAATTCCCATTGCCTCAGTATTTAAATATTTAACTTAAATGAAAAGTAAGTTTTTTAAAAACCTAAGTGAAATCCTTACATTGGATTCAAACAGACCTATTTATGAAGATATTTTCTGTAATCTGGATGTGATCATAATTTCTATAATTTTAACTTTCTACAGTTTAAGATACTTTTAATTTTTACTTCATTTTATTTTGAAAGCAGAGAGAGATTTTCCAGCCCCTGGTTCACTACGCAAATGCCTACCACAAGCCCACATTGGGGCAATCTGAAGCCTGAAACCAAGAACTCCATCTGGGTCAGTTGTGATGGCAGGGACACAAGGTCTCGGGCCATCACCTGCTGCTTCCTAGGGCTAAGCTTAGCAGAAAATGGAATCAGGAATGGATCTGGGACTTGAACCCCAGCACTTTGATAAGGCAGACAACTGTCCCAAGTGGCATTGTAAACACTGTGACTAACACCTGCCCCTAAGGTATTTTTTAAATGGGAAGTATTTTCCTGGTTTAAATAGCTATGCTTTTAAAACAGATTATTTTCTATTTTCCCTCTTCAAATTTTAAGTTCCTACTTAAGAAAGTTAATAATGCTTATTCTCAGTTCAATTTTATTGTATACTGCCATGTATTGAGTTTCTCCTTTGCAATGTCCTCATTTGCTTTCCGTTTTTCTCTCACTTTATTCTCAGTCGTTCCATGTCATTAACAGAATACTCCACATGATATAGCCAAAATTATTCAAAGGTAAAACGGACCCATGTTTACTAAAATGTAAGCCACATTCTTTTCACAAAGTTTCCTTAACTGAAACAGATAAGTGGGTGATATAGTCTCACACAGTAAGAGTCAACAATTCTTCATGCCCTTGGCTCTTGCGAGCATAAACCAATAACGTTCCATTCAGTGATTCACACACATTCTTTTCTTTAGAAAGAGACCTCAATGTTGGGAATCCCGGAATATCAGAATAACAAAAACAGGGCATTAGTCCTACTGGCTTCAGCAAGAGCACTGTTGATTCAAAGTAAGGCTCACCTACTAATATATCCTAACCTTTTTGTCATGTGATGTTTTACATATGTGAATTTCAAAATGAAATTGTTTATTATTCTGCATATAAAGCAGTACATGCTCAATGTCCAATAAATCAGAAAATAATAAGAAAATACATATCACACATTGAAAGTTACTTCATCCGTAAAACTTATTAACAACTTTTTTTTTTTGACAGGCAGAGTGGACAGAGAGAGAGAGAGAGAGAGAGAGAGAGAGAGAAAGGTCTTCCTTTTGCTGTTGGTTCACCCTCCAATGGCCACTGCGGCCCGCGCACCGCGCTGATCCGAAGCCAGGAGCCAGGTGCTTCTCCTGGTCTCCCATGGGGTGCAGGGCCCAAGGACTTGGGCCATCCTCCACTGCACTCCCGGGCCACAGCAGAGAGCTGGCCTGGAAGGGGGGCAACCGGGACAGAATCCGGCTCCCCGACCGGGACTAGAACCCGGTGTGCCAGCGCCACAGGCGGAGAATTAGCCTATTGAGCCGTGGCACCAGCCATTAACAAATTTTGGTATGTTCCATTAAACCTTTTCCCTCTTACATATGTCTTTTAACATACACATTTTGGAATGAGGCTAAATATACTAAAAATAGGTTGTGATGGATCACATTTGGCTATTTATATGTTATAATTTTATTTACAAGCTTTTTTTTTTTTTAAATATACACATACAAACATTCAATTCTTTCCTTTCTCACTCTTCCAAGTCTAGGATCCACAACAAAGGCAAGAGGGAGGAAAATAACCCAGCTTGTGTTCCACACAATAAGCAGCCTAATCATCTTCTCTTGAACCAAGGAGATTTCCAACTACCCACATGCAAAGACGTGTGCAATACTTCTCCAAAGGACCAACAGCTTCTAGCATTCGCCTTTACCCACGGTTCACAGGCAAGGAAGCACCTACGCAGAAGGTATTTCAGCAACGGAGTGGTAAGTTCTTGGAGAAAAATGTACACTGTGTCAAGATCTAGCATGACAGAGTGAAAATCACTGTCAAATTCCTGGAGGAAACACTTTGGTGATGACAACTATGTTAAGGACGCCTGGGCCTTTTTTTGCAGCATGCTGAAATTTATTCTGAAAAGGGGACACTCTCCTTGGGAGTCTGAATTTTACTGAAACGTATAAAAAAAAGAAAATTGCAACTTGTAGGTTGTTAATTAGCTTTTTGACTTTTTTCTGGCAGCAAGGAGACAAGTAGTTATGACAATAGAAGACATATAATGATGACAAAACATAAAAATAAATCTTTTTACCAAAAAATAATATTAAAGGATAACTAACAAAGAGACACACCAGGATCTCTGTTTCACAATAAAGTCAATGTATAAATGAGAAAAATGTTTGAATTGCTCCAGGGATGGGAGACTGGTCTGTCAACACTGCTGTTAAGTGCTCAGAACTGGCGATAATTACTTATTACTAATTAATCCATCACTTTGAAAAATATTTCATGGCGACAAGAACATTTCATTTGACTTTTAAGATATAATATTAAAGTTCAAATTTAATCCACACTTTGAGCCATTATGAAAGTTCAATGCATTCTATAAATGACATGTAATATTAATTATGATAGTTCATAAATGGTAACTAAAGGCTATTATAAAGCCTTAAATATATTCCTCTATATTTGTGATAAGGTCATTTCTACGCTATTGAGCATTTTAACATTTTCTCCTCAAATGGTACATAACTTCTGGATCACTTCATAGAAGAACACTGTTGCAAGTTTAAATAGCTGACTTATTCAAAAGTGATGTTCTATGTAGTAATTTTTTCCAAAATAGTGAGAAAAATCCTGGTTTTGTCTTATCCTTTAAAATTCAGAAATCTCATCAATGCAATGCTTTGACAAATAAAACCAGTCCTTTTGAACAGTTCAGAAATGGCTAAGATGATTCCATTAAAAAAAAAGACCCAGTGTTAAGTAAAAATGAATGATATTAGGATACTGAATTGTGAGCAGTACAGTTTCCTCAGTTTAGCAGTGCCAGAAATGCACAATCCAGATCAGCAGCTTCTATTTTTTAAGATACCAACCTCCATTCTTTTAATTCCTCCAACCCCTCGACCACCATAATAAGAGGCATCCACTGTTGGCCATTTCTTGGTAGGTAGAGGCTCCTGTTCCTCCTACAAAGGTGCAATTTTTTAAAAGGACTTAATTAGTTTATTAAAATAAAAGTTGTATCTGTCTCACATTTAATATTTTTCTGAAAAATGTCATTGTAATGTTATGGAAGAAAAATAGAAATGAGACATAGGACATGGGATGTCTTTATGCTTACAAACATGAATTTCAAGTGGAGATACACAAGATAAGAGCAGTCTTTCCTTTCCCCCCGTTTTAGGGAGAGGGATCTCCCTTTTTTTTAAATTATTTATTTATTTATTTATTTATTTATTTTTGACAGGCAGATTGGACAGTAAGACAGAGAGAGACAGAGAGAAAGGTCTTCCTTTACCATTGGTTCACCCTCCAATGGCCGCTGAGGCCGGCGCACTGTGGCCGGCACACCGCGCTGATCCAAAGCCAGGAGCCAGGTGCTTTTCCTGGTCTCCCATGGGGTGCAGGGCCCAAGGACTTGGGCCATCCTCCACTGCCTTCCCAGGCCACAGCAGAGAGCTGGCCTGGAAGAGGGTCAACTGGGACAGAATCCGGCACTGTGACCAGGACTAGAACCCGGTGTGCCAGCGCCGCGGCACCGTGACCGGTGTGCCAGCGCTGCAGGCGGAGGATTAGCCTATTGCGCCGCGGTGCCGGCAGGGATCTCCCTTATATCACCCATAAGTGACTAGAAATTGCTCTTTTAATATAAACGTTATTTGTTTATTCCACATCACTTATACTTCAAAGACAAAACATTAAAATTAGGATGGCTTTTTAACAATCATTTTAGCATCGATGTATGTATGAACTGTAAAATCCCAACTGCCTGAGAAGATAAGAGTGCAACAGCTTTGAACACACACAGAATCAGTATATTCCTTACTTCATGCTGATAACACAACGTCAGCTAACAGAGTTACATAAAGTCAAAAATATTTTTGAGAAAAGTAATAACTTTGAAAGCTTGGACCTTCTAAGTCTTTGTAAATAAAATAAATGACATAAGAACTACTGCTATACAGCTATAAAATTATATGAAATCTCTATGCAGTAGTGATCCCAAGGGTCATTTTATATTCACCAAAGTACGAAGGCCCCATTGATCTAGCCCATGAAAGAAATCACAAGAAGACGAAAAATAACTCATTTTTACAAATTAGGGACCCACACAACCCATGGTTAATAGTTCTGTGACAACAAATGGAATTGATCAAATGTGCAGATGACATGTATGTATGCATGGGGAAAATACCCATTCTAGTTTATTAGGCACTCATTTACCTCTTTTGGTGCAGGCGGTGGTGGTGGAGGAGGATCCTTGATAACCTGTCAAAAAAAAAAAAAAACAATTGTAAAGGCTTTCATGGCATAGGGAGAAGAAAATAAGGGTTTATAAAAATAATCAACTAGATAAATACCAGGGAGGCTCCAAAAATGCCCCCCAATGAAACTTCACCTTGCAAAAACGTATGCTTCTTTCTTTGATACGCACTTGCCTGTAACCAGCTTTGACCAACAGAACGAGGTAGAAACGCTATCACTGCCTGCTGAGGCTAGGTCACAAGCAGCTCTTCAGTTTCCCCCGAGACTCCTGGAACACGCATGCTGGGGGGATCCTGATGCCTGGCAGAAGTCTGCTCAGAAACCCACGCTGTGAGGAAGCCCAGCACAATCTCACAGAAGGCTGGTGCGGTAACAGACACTTGCTAGCCCTCTGCTGGCCCAGCTGAAAAGCCAGACACGTGAGGGAAGAATCCAAGCTTCTGGACATCCAGTGACACGGAGCTTTCACATGGCTCGGCCAGTCTGACACCTGACTGCCGTCGGCTGAGGTTCTGATGGAGAATCTCCTGGCTGAGCAGGTCTTATCCACAGAAGTATAATGATATTCAATTGTTGGTTGAAGCTATTTGTAAAAAGTCAATTTTAGCCAATGCTCCTTTCATTTCTCATTAAATAGCACATGGGTTAAATCTTCATGTGAGAGGAAAGGGACCTAAGGCCCAATCTGAAATGGCCTTTCCTGATACTAGGATATAAGTCTTTCACTCCATCATAATAGAAAGTCTTTCCCAAGTGCCAACATCTTGGGATACTTCAGGTGTGCAACCAAGTCTCTATGCTAAGAGGCAAAACTACTTGAAAATGTAATTGTTTCAATTTATCTATTGTGAAATATTTTGATTATGTTACTTCAAAGGTTTAAACAATAATGACTCAAAATGAAGTAGTTTCTACCTCATCAAGGAACTATTATGACTGTTTAGTGTATTACTCTTACAATGGATTAAAAGCAGCTAATCTGTTAAAAGTCTACACAAATATTTCCAAGTAAAATTATATGACTGATATTTTCATAACACAATTTGGGGTAGAGGAACTGAAAGGAGTTATAGATGAAATAAAATTAAAAATCAGTTCAGAATCATTGAAGCTAAATGATCAGACACGAGGATTCATTATGTTAGTCTTTCTTTTTGTAAGTGTTTTAAATTTTTCACAATGAAAGGATGTTAAGTTTCAATAATATTGTTAATGTTTAGAGAACTGACCAATAATTTCCTGTAGGTATATATAACATTTTCATCATTCAAATTTTAGTTTAAATCTAAACTTCAGGAAAAAATATACACAGTAACTATAACACCACAGATACAACTGAGCAGTAATATAAATGGATTGATTCTCTATCTGAATGCTACAAGAAATGTCATCATTTCTATTAACTCTTTGATTTAATTCAACTTTATCAATTAACATAAAATCCTAGTACTTTCAGGTCACATTGAAGAATAAAAATCTGTAATTTTTATAGTTAGTTTAGAATGAATGCCAATGGAAGATTAAAATCTAAAATAGTGCTGTGGTAAAACATAATAAACTAGGGTTACCAATATAGTTATATTTCCTTTATTTTATTTAATTTTTTTTTACTTGACAGAGTGAGACAGTGAGAGAAAGAGACAGAAAGGCCTTTCTTCCATTGGTTCTATCTCCAAATGGCCGCTATGGCTGGCGCTGTGCTGATCTGAAGCCAGGAGCCAGGTGCTTCCTCCTGGTCTCCCACGTGGGTGCAGTGGCCCAAGCACTTGGGCCATCCTCCACTGCACTCCTGGGCCACAGCAGAGAGCTGGAGTGGAAGAGGGGCAACCGGGACTAGAACCCGGCGCCATATGGGATGCCGGCGCCACAGGTGGAAGATTAACCAAGTGAGCCACGGCTCTAGCCCTTCCTTTATTTTAAAAAAGGAAACACCTCATATCATTATCCACCTGAATGCTCAAATCAATGAATGAAAACTAGATCTGTCACCGTGTCACTCAACAAGGTCAAAACCAACCCAGCTGTCTTCACTTAAAAGTAAAATTTCCATCTTATCTTCCCTAGTCTTTTTATTTTTTTTTAAGTAAATCACTCTTCTAATTCACAATTTCTTTACCACTGCTAAAAGACTTTACCAAATAATGTCCATGCCCAACAGATCTCTGCCTCTCCCTCCCTTCCTCTCCAATCTTCCCAAAGCAAGATTCTCTTTCTATGCTTAGATATGTCTTTATTCTTCCTCAGCATTTGTCAGGTTGATACATTTACTATAGCTCCAAAAACCATAATTTCCACAAGAACAAGTTTTATATTTGCTTTGTTCCTCACTGAAGCCCTGCACCTAGTAGAGTGTCTGGAACAAACAAGACATTCAAGGAAGAAAGGCAGAGGAAGGAAGGAAGTTAGGAAGACAGGAAAAGGAGGTGGGAAAGGAGTAAAAGGAGGCAGGAACAAAGGGAGAAGAGAGGGGAGGGAAGAGGGGGATGAAGGAAGGAAACAGAATGAGAAGAAGGAAAAGAGGAAGGGAGAGAGGGAGGAAAAAACAAGAAAGGATAACTTTAGAAAGGATTTTTTTCCTGCCATCCTCACTGTTACTATTTAAAATCATAAACTCAGGATACATAAAAGTATCTAGTTCAACAATTTTCATCTCTCAGAATGCAAACACAACCCAAATTTCAATATTCTGAAATATTCTCACCACGTTGTAGTCCAACTGTGTTTGAATTGCTGCAATAAAGGAAATTCACTACCTCACAAAGCAATTCATTCCACTGGCAAGGGACTCACATCATTTGAAAATTTTTCCCTCAAATGAAGCCAAAGCTTCCTTCTCTGTATCTTCCACTCTTTAGTCCTAATCCTAGAGTCTGGAAACACAGACACATGCACACACGCACATGCATACACACACAAACACACACACTGACACACATATACACAATTTATCTTCCAGAAGAGAATAATTTCTATTTTTAATACTAGGATAATTACCATATAACTACTTTTGAGTCTACCCTTTGGAAGCTAAATACATCAACCATTACTCATGGGATGGTTCTGAGTTATTTAGTCATCTTGGTCAGTTTCTTTGGTATAAGATATTCACTTGGTTATAATTTCAAAGTGTGCCTTCCAGAACTGAAAATGGCATTTTAAGTATGCTCGAGCTATTTTCAGTAAATGAGCAGTGCTCAGACAAAACAGATGTACCCGCTTCACTATTCAACCCCAATTCTAAGCACTTCAAATGATGATACATAGATAAATTGATTTGCAGTATATAATTACCATAGACTCTGTGGCTACATGCTCCACTCGCAGTTAAGTTAGACACTCAGCTCATTTCTTTATCTCTACCTCATGCTTCATTCTAACCTACGTAGCCAGGTCAATACTCCTCTAATAGAAACTTAATAAATCATTTCCCGATCAAAATGAATTAATGGTTACAATGCCCACAGTTTAAATCAATGCATTATTGAATTTCATTCAAAGGACCTTCCAAATTGATAGCCTCCACTATCAGTTTGGCAAATTCCCACACAGTGCTCTCTGGAGTTCTGTGACTAGGATTAAAATCAAGGTCCCTCTGCTCTACCAAGTCTGAGCATAATATATATGAACTCATTTTCACTGCATTGTGAGGGTTTCAAATTTACTCTGCTTATTACCTGTACATGTTGCACTGGTATATAAATTTCTGAAGACATAAATAGTTTCCCTAACTTCTTTTCTAATCATCTTCCATAACTCTTCCTTTTTATGTAATACTCTATCTTGTATGGTATCCAGCTTAGCATTGATATGGGAAAATTAAGTTTCAATTTTAAATCCTCATATGGCCACTGCTATCAAACTCACAAGAGGATCATAAGAGGTATCACTGTATTTTTTCTCTTTACCGGAGATCCTTTACCTAAAATGAGCTACAGGCTGGAAAACGAAAGCCCCTTTCTCAGTACAGCTTCGTGAGCCAGCTTTCATATTCTCATTGTTGAAAAGGCTCAGTGTGGTGTACCAGTCCCTCCACGGTTCAGCACTAACATTGATAAGCATTTATCTGCACCCACATGTACTGCAACCAGCCTGAGTACCTCTCCTCTTCCCCCAATACACTGTGTCCATGCTAGGCTCCATTCACCCTTCCATCCATCACCTTTCTACAGCTTCATCTAAAAGCTGTAAAACTTCTAAAAACACACATTTCTTCCTGGGTGAACCATTCGGGATTCATTACCTGGGGTTTATATGTTTATTGTGGAATTTTAAAATTATCCTTGGAAAGTTCAGTTTTCTAGAGGGCAATAATTATTTGTCCTTCTTTATCAATGGCATCAGTGACTAATAAAGTGCTCGGCAAACATCAGATACTAAAAATATAATTAAAGTGAAAGTAAAGGAACGATAAGGTTCACAAAGGATCATAGATCTTCAAATTGATAAGTGAAATTTTGAGGAACAAATATAAAAACAAATGATAGAGACAAATTTCCATGAACCCAGGCATCAGATTTCTCTCTCAAACAACGGAGAATCAATAAACTCAATGGCAGAAGGGAAGTCATAAGATCACTAACGTTTCTTCATTTTGAAAATAAATTGAATTAATTTTAGGTCCTTTCCAATAGAAAAATTCTAATAAAATTATAAAATACTTTTCACCATATTTCCACCAGGTCTTTTGCTTCTATGCCTTTCCATAATTATGACCTTATGTCTATTTGCACTTGTATTCACTGCATTCCAGAAAGGAACATTAGAATGTTTTCTTTTTTCTTTTTTTTTTTTTTTTTTTCATTTGACAGATAGACAGTGAGAGAGAGACAGAGAGAAAGGTCTTCCTTCCGTTGGTTCACCCCCGAAATGGCCGCTACAGCCAAAGCTGTGCCGATCCAAAGCCAGGAGCCAGGTGCTTCTTCCTGGTCTCCCATGCGGGTGCAAGGCCCAAGCACTTGGGCCATCCTCCACTGCCCTCCCGGGCCACAGCAGAGAGCTAGAATGGAAGAGGAGCAACCCGGACAAGAACCCGGCGCCCATATGGGATGCTGGTGCCGCAGGCAGAGGATTAACCAAGTGAGCCATGGCACCAACCCCATCTATGTTCTTATTACTATTAACAATAGGTTTGGGGGCCAGTGCTGTGGTGCAGCAGGTTAAAGCCCCGGCCTGCATGCCCACATCCCATATGGGCGCTGGTTCAAGTCCCAGTTGCTCCACCTCTGATCCAGCTCTCTGCAATGGCCTGGAAAAACAGTAGAAGAAAACCCAAGTCCTTGGGCCCCTGCACCCACGTGGGAGACCCTGAGGAAGCTCCTGGCTCCTGGATTCAGATTGGCTCGGCTCTGGCCATTGCAACCATTTGGGTAGTGAACAAGCAGATGGAAGACCTCCCTTTCCCTTCCCCCGGCCACCACTCTGTGTAACTCTGTCAAATACATAAAATAAAGCTTTTAAAAATAAGGTTTGGACTATAAAAGGAAAGCATGCAGAAGAAAAGGCCTAAGCTCTGTTGAGAAACTGCTACTTACTCGGATAGTCGGATGGATAGATGCATGGATGGACAGAAGGATATACGGATGACTGATAATTAGGCAGCTATGATTCTAAAACGTATGATAATTGTGTAAAACAATTGATCTTCATTTTATAGTGATGTAGAAGTAATCAACATGCCCTATATTCCCTAACCAGAAATTCTGTAGCAGGAAATAAAAGGGGCACCCTGTTAAAATTCGAAATGCTCACTCTCTATGCTCTACAACATGGCCTCACAAGCAACAAAAGGGAAAGAAAAAAAATCTGACGCCATTTGACCCAAAAGTCAAAACTGACAAATATCTGTGTCCAACTGACACCCCATTCAGGAACAAAAAGAAAATTTACTGTTAGTCCAAATACATTAAAAATAACAGTCATGAGAATCGCACTCTTATATTAAATAGTGCAAGAACACATTTCAGAAGAGGATGTATTCATCTGCACCATATTTTATGAGAATTTGCAGATTTTAAAAGGCATAATATTGCCTAGTTGCCAGGATTTTTTCCACTTAGCATCCTTCAGTTCTGTATTGAAGATTCTGGAAAACACTTTCACCACTTTATGAACCATATGCAGAGTTTGATTCTTCTCCAGTTTTTTTCATTTGTTATTATCATCACGAGGGAGGAATACATCTCATCTACTCAGCTGCTAGAATGAAGATTTCAGTTTGGAGGAGAGCCGACTTATTTAAAAAAAAAAAAACAAAATAAGTTAGCTGCTTCAGGCAACAGTCCTTTTGATCCGCTCATTAACACTTTTCAAATGTTCGAGTGATGTGGGCATTCTTTGCACTAGAAAATGTCAGCACCGGAGCCTGCAGCCAGCTTGATGCAATCATATGTTCCGATATTCAGAAAAAACTGAAAAGAACTGTCAACATTGAACTGCCTTGGATAAAAAAAAAAAAAAGATACTGTACAATGACTGTAAATCAAGTAGTATTTCAGAATTGACTCTTGCTAATGACAGAATAAATGCCCATTTCATCAGCAATGTCATCTCAGTGCCTAAGAGCCCACAGACAATACAAGAAACACTCTCAGTGTTTACAGAAATTTGTTTAAAATATACAAGGGTCTTCCTTTCATTCTCCCTTTTCTCTCTGATAAGATCTGAAAGCAAGAACGTGCCTTTCTTCTGAAGTACATAAACACAAAGCTCTCATATTCATACTTGGGAAGTCCTTTCCTGAATTACACAAAATGAAATGCTTTCAACATCCAGACCAAAATAGGGTCCAGATTATCTCATCTTACCCCTTTCCTCTTTGGAAAACTCGTCAGTGTTCAAAGAATCTTACTTAGAACAAAGAGATAAGTGGCCAGAAATCCAGACAAAAATGTAGCTTAAAATGCCTAATGGGGTCTCGGAGGAACGCTGTGAGAGTGTATTCTGCAGGATTTAAGTAATAAAGGTGTTCTGTCAAAGCAAATAAATGAAGACCAGGAAGAATTTGATATCCTGCTTCATAAATGATGTTCAGTTGGAAAACATCACCATGGAAGCAATAAGACCTAACATCACACTATTTCAAGGAGGCAACCAAACATAAATCATTTTAATTAATGGTGCAAGGAAGGCATATTAAAATTTAAATTACTTCTGTTTTATTGTGCATTCCAAAAAAGAAATCAGGCAGCTCTCAAAGTAACTCAATAAAGACACCAGGAGCCCTCCTCAACAATAAAAAACAAGTGCAATGTATAAGTATTATTACTATTTAGAAAGTACAGCACAGCTGTTGCTGGCTAAGAAAAAGACTCTATAGAGCGTCAGTCGGATATATCCTCATCATGAAAGCTCAGCTTACTTATAAGCAAATTAAGCTTTAAAAAGATAACTTTTGGAAATGGTTTTCTAAATTAAGATTTATGAGATCTTTATGTAATGTCTTAAATGCACTAAGGAAAAATGAACTTGCAATCTTCTCTTGAGGATAGAGAAGTTTAGCCAAGGACACCAGAGCAAAGTGAACATTTATCATTTCGAGCATATTCTGATACTGATTTGCAGCTGTATAACACTCTCTAATTGACAACACTCCAGAAAGCCTTTGTTTGCCACCTCATTAACCTTCCATGTATAATTTTACGGAGTGTATGGTTATCCCAAATGATACAACTATAGGACTATCATTTCTGCCATCCTATTGGGCAAAACAAATTTGCCATAAACTCAATATATCCTCTAAGCTATGGTGATGGAAAGACCCTAATTTGCTAACATCTCACTCTATCCCTTTTTTAAGTCTAAAGATAAAGCAATGAAGCTGTTACTAAGTCTCTGTTAAAGAGAAGCTGTTTTAGAGGATGTGTGAGGATATCCAATGAGCAGGATATAATTTTTTAAATAGAAGCTAAGACGCTTCACCCAAACTTTTCCCTTTGGGGAACAGCAAACTCAACACCATCTATAATTTCACTAATGACAGTGCCTAAAAAATCACCTTCACAGGAGCTTTTTTTTTTTTTTTTACAAGGATGACTAGATAAAGCTCTCCAAATAGCAATGGTTTAAGAGATTTCTACTTTTGCATGGAAAACCCAGCCCCACAGAAGAAACTTTCATCAACACTAAAAAAGATATTTCCTATCATCATCGAAAGCATTCATTAAAATGAACTACAAGGTTTGAATTTGTAAAACAGTATCATTTGAAAAGCATCTATCACTTTATTCTATACCCCCTCTTTGGCAACCTGGTGAACCTCTGAACTCTTCTCCTGAGAAAGTTAAATTAAAACAAGTATAATTTAAAGAATCGCCACTGTATTTAGGTATAGTTATATACAAATCTGAGTGTTGCGGTTGCACATTTAGCCCAGCTAATTAAGATGCCTGTGTCCCACATGGAGAACCTGGGCTCAATGACGGGCTCTGGCCCCAGACTGCAGCTTCATGCTAGTGCACAGCCGAGCAGACTATGGTGGCCACTGCAACTGTGTTCCTGCCAGTCATGCTGGAGACCTGGATTCAGTTTCCACCTCTCCACTTCACCCTAGCCATTTCAGGAACTTAGGGAGCAATGCAGTGGAAAGAAGAGTGCTTGTGCTCGCTCTCTGTCTCCCTCCGTGTGTGTGTGTGTGTGTGTGTGTGTGTCTCAAAAAAATACAAAATAAATTTTGAAAAAAGTGTGCTTGTTTATAATTCATTAAATAATGAAATATAGTACAAGGCCTCGTAGCGAGCATGATGTTTAAGGAATCAAACATGTAAAATATAATTTTTAAATATCTCAACTTACAATGAAAATAAAATACCTCAACTATAAATGTGATTTGGTGTAAATGTGATAATGAAGTATTAGAAATGCTAATACTTTTGTAGAAAGTGGCCTATATTCATAAATGAGAGAAATGACAAATTTCAGTTACAAGTAAAAATGCACATTTTTTTCATAGAAATCCACACTCCTCAGATGAGAAAGGCCTACGAAGTATATGTAGCTGTAACTAGGTAATTAAACTGTTTTCACTTTAGTTTTACTAAAATTATGAAACTCTTATGTAGTTGTATCTTAGTTATTACAGAACAACATTGCCAAGGCAATAAAATGTTAAATGAAGTCAATGAAAATCAAATAAAGAACCATAACTGATCTGTAAACTCTCTCACACACAGTTAACAGAATGTTTATTGTAACTCACAAGAAGATATTCTACTTGAGTATCAGTACTCTGAAAAAGACACCAAGTTTCTCAGTTTTGGGAATTGGGAATAGGTCAAGGAGCTGCACTTAATAGTAAGTATTTACGTTTGCAACAAACAAAATTTGGGTAAAACATACTCAGTATCTGCCATAATGAAATTATTAATCTATAAAAGGACAAAGATTATAATTAATGATGTAAGTCTTTCATGATAATTTTTTTTTTTTTACAGGCAGAGTGGACAGTGAGAGAGAGAGACAGAGAGAAAGGTCTTCCTTTTGCCGTTGGTTCACCCTCCAATGGCCGCTGTGGCCAGCGCACCATGCTGATCCGAAGCCAGGAGCCAGGTGTTTCCTCCTGGTCTCCCATGGGGTGCAGGGCCCAAGGACTTGGGCCATCCTCCACTGCACTCCCTGGCCAGAGCAGAGAGCTGGCCTGGAAGAGGGGCAACCGGGACAGAATCCAGCGCCCCGACCGGGACTAGAACCCGGTGTGCCGGCGCCGCAAGGCGGAGGATTAGCCTATTGAGCCGTGGTGCCAGCTCATGATAATTTTAGCTGAATTTTACCAAAAAAGGTAAAAAAAATTTAATATACAATAACCCAGACATTTTTCTCACTTTCCATGTTTCTTGCTTCCTGATACCAAACTGTTCCAGTTAACCAGGTATGTGTTACATTTTCATAGTCCCAGGATTTAGTCAAGTGTTCAAGTTCTTTGGTGTCTTTGCAGTTTTTATTGATTGCCAGCATTCCCTGGTTTGTGACTGCATCACTCAAATCTGCCTCCAGGCTCACATGGCCTTCTCACCTTCTGTAGTCAAATCTACTTCCTCTCATAGCCTTTTGACTGCATTCCTGGCCCCCCAGATTATCCTAGATAACCCCCTTTTCTCAAGATCCTGAATTTGATCACCTCTGCAAAGGCCTTTGGCTGTATGAGACAACAGTCACATGCTCCAGGGACTAAGTAAGACCTGGATGTCTTCAGGGATCTTCCTTCAGCCTACCAGAGAGGCTACGGCACCCTGCACTGATCTCTGCAGGTGTCTCCTTCTGCCATCCCCATCGTCCCAAGGAGCACCACCACTGCTGGAATCCTGAGAACCACTGTTCTGACAGCCTTCCCATTATGAGAGGCAGGAAAAAAAAAATGAAAACGAACTGACAACCATGGTCTACACTGAAGTAACACGGTCATCACCAAGTCATCAATTAGAACAATGGTGTTATCATTTCATAACATATGATTCAATGTTTCCTACTTTACTATTTCATAAAACATGAAATGACTGCATGAAGAATATGTGGCAGATACTGAGGACTCTGTTCAGGGCTTCCTTCCAGGCCCTTTGTCTTGATAGTAGGTCCTGAGCATATGATGCCCAGAGAGGTAGACAGCTGATACAATACCAATACGCCTCAGCACAGACATTTTAAGCTGTGTTTCCATGTTTCGGTTGGAAGGTTAGATTTAAATATTTGCCACTAGGACTTAAAATACATTCAAACAAAAGGAAATTTGTACAACCCAAGCTAAAATAAATGTTTCATTTTTCCATTAAGAAGATGTATTACTAGTAATGATAGACACAGTCAAACTGATCTTTAATAACTTATTACTGTTAAGAATTACTTGATTGGCCACATCCTAATTTCAGCATTGCCCACATCTATCCTCTAGCAGGATCCAAATGAAATGAACACCAGGCAGCTGCTCTTCAACGTGCTCTCAGAAGCACTTCCACGGAGCACACGGCCTCACTTCTCTCTGCTCACACTGCCTCTAATGTTCTCTTCTTGTCACTCTGCTTCCATCTGAAGACTCCACTATGTGCACTATGTGCACTGGCTCTGGCATCTGTCACTGCTTTTCCGTTTCAGTTGTGGAAGGAGCTCAGCTGGATATAAGATCAATTACTCCCCAGCAGGAGCAGACTTTGGCACAAGCAAAGCTTCTCCCAGTTGGTTATGCTGCCCATATCCCTCCACTAGTTTCTCATTGTCCCTGGAAGGGGTTCTGACTTCCTACAAGACAGAGGAGACCCTCCCTTTTGGGGTTCTTCTGAAACCTAAACCATCTTTCACAATGGGTGTCAGCCTAGCACTTCCCAAAGCATGCCAGGATAACTCATAGCTGCACACACACACTTCCTCTGACAACATCTTATTCATCACTCACAACTCACTTTGGGGTCATCCACTTGGTCAGGTTTCTCTGAAACACCCCGTCTAGACGCTGGCCAATCCTTCCATATGTTCTTAATGTTCCCGACACATGTTACTGTGAGGGTGCTCATGACCTTCCATTTACACTTTCTAAGCCACACTTCTGTGTCTGCATATTAAAATGTGAATTTCCATACAATGTCCTATCACAGGCATTTCCACGTCCCCAGTTTCTAACCCACCACTGACACCTGCTAGATGACAAAGATGTTTTTATTTGCCAAGGACCAAAAACAGAATTTTGTCGCTACCTTCTCCTTGCTTTTAAGTCTACTTTGGAAAACATTGTCTATGATTTATTTACACATAAGTAAAATGTAAGTTCACACTCAGGAGTAGCTACTTTTTGTTCTATATGTTTCTAAGGGCAAGATAAACATGGTTTTCTCTACTAAAATGTTCTACAAATGAATAAGCCTTCGTGATGTTTCTGGGGACAGGAAGCCTATTTAACATGATGATAGCACATGAAATGGGCTCCTCTATTCCTTGCATAAAGATAACTCTGTATCCCAGGGCTGGAAAGGATCCAGTCCCACTACCGGATGATTAAATCTGCTCTATAATATCAGAAACAATCCTTAAAACCTGTGTTTGAGGACATCTAGCACCCCCCCTCAAAGAATCATGTTTCAGTTTTTACATGCATCTTTTAAAAAAAAAATCACATACTTTGACACTTTGCAACCTTCTGGCCAATTTTAAATGAAATTGTAAAGTAATGGGGGAAGGAAATCCATGCCTGCAAAATTTAAATTAAAAACCCAAGGAGCACAAATCATATTAGGCCACCTTTTTGCTTTTTAATTTGAGACTCAAGAACGCTAGCTGCCCTAAAATAGCCATATCTAGGATAATCAAGATTACAACAGGAAGCCGGCTGAGCATAAATTGCTATGGCAGGAAACTGATTAGTTCAGCAAAGAGACAGGATGCTTCTTGTCTCTACTGTTGTCTGAGTTAATTCTATGCCTCCTCCGTGGGCCAACTGCTCTGAGATAAAGGATTATAAAGTTGCCTCATGAAAGCATACTGAAGTACAATTAATAATAAATGCAAGGATGATATACAAAGCACTCCCTGAATTGCAAGGAAGCTGCAATCAGTGAGCAAAAGTAAGAGCAGGAGGGAGTCTAGTACTATTATGGAAAACCCCACTGTGATCTATAGGAGAGAAAGTTTTTTTTGTTGTTGTTGTTTTTTTGTTGTTTTTTTTTTTTTTTTACAGGCAGAGTGGACAGTGAGAGAGAGAGAGACAGAGAGAAAGGTCTTCCTTTGCCGTTGGTTCACCCTCCAATGGCTGCCGCGGCCGGCGCACCGCGCTGATCCGATGGCAGGAGCCAGGAGCCAGGTGCTTCTCCTGGTCTCCCATGGGGTGCAGGGCCCAAGCACCTGGGCCATCCTCCACTGCACTCCCGGGCCACAGCAGAGAGCTGGCCTGGAAGAGGGGCAACCGGGACAGAATCCAGCGCCCCAACCGGGACTAGAACCCGGTGTGCCGGCGCCGCTAGGCGGAGGATTAGCCTAGTGAGCCGCGGCGCCGGCCGAGAGAAAGTTCTAAACAATGTGCCTATACCTGAAGGATGCTCTCAAAGTAAGCAACAAGCATGCTCTGAAAGAGGGCTTCCTCGGGATAATCTTTTCTCTAAAATGTGAACAATCTAAAGTGAGATCGCTTGAAATGTGTTGAAGTTTATTACTCAACCTTTTATCCTGTGGTGGGCAGAATAATGCCCCTACAGAGATGTCCGTAACTGAGACCTCCGGTGAATAAGTTACCTTATGGGCAAGAGGGACTTTGTAGGTGTAGAGCTGAGGACCCTGAGAGTGGTGAGCATCCAGCTGGATCCAACCTGACCACTCAGTTCCTTAAATCTGGAGGGCCTTTCCCAGCTGGGTTCAGAGGGAGAGGGAGCTGCGACTATGAAAGAATGGTCAAAGGGATGCGTTGTTGCTGGCTCTGAACACAGCAAAAGGAGGCCAGGAGGCAGGCAGGGCATGCGGGCGGTACCTTGGAGCTATGACCAGAAGCGGATGGATTCTGCCCTAGAGCACTGAGAGAGGACTGCATCCCTGCTGACACCTGGGAGCCTAGGTAAGTCCAGGGAGACTGGGGTGGAAGCTCTGTTTACAGAACTGGTGAGATCTAACCAACCTGTGCAGACGTAAGCCAGTAAGTGTGTGACAATTTGTTACAGCAGCCACAATGCAGAGTCATATTCCTTCACAAGGTTTATGAAAACACAAGAAATGACACAAACAGAAACCACCTGCTGTTCCTCCAAAAGGCACTGTTTAACAGATACACTAACATTTGCACATGGCTAATTTCTAAAATGTTTTTCAAAGACAAAAGAGGTCCTGAAATAGTAGATCATTCAAAGAGAAAAGATTCAACAAACACTTTTAAAAAAATGAATACAAAAGAAATGTTCAATTAGATTGAATTTCTCTTATGCTTGAATGGAAACACTTGTTAGGCTATCTCCCTACCTATCCTCTTCTCCCCACAAACTTGACTTTGAAGCATTCTGCAGAAGTTTTTAAATAAACATTTATTGATACGCATGTTTTTAGAATTTATTATGGTAATGAAAATGCTTAAAATCCAATTTGCTAACTGAAGCTTTTCTATCGTCGAACAACATGGCATGATTCATTCATATTTTGAGCCTTATTTGATATCCTACTATTTAGAAAAAGGTAGCATAGCCAATCCTTCTTACTCACCACTTTGCAGCAGAGAGGCCAAAACCACCACATCAAACCAATGCCCAGGAGCAGCAACAACACCAAAACAGCGATGAGGGCTGCAATCCCATTAGACTAAAGTTGGCAAAAGACAAAAACAAAGCAGTCAGCAATGCTCAGAGTCAAATCCCACGGGCCTTCTTTTTTTTAAAATCTTTGCTTAACATGTAATTCTTGTAAACCCTTATAGCACAGTGCAATATTTCAACACATGCATACAGTGTAATCTGAACAACTCAGTCATCACCACCTTCCAGCCCTTCCTCCAGGAACTGATAAACTCTTCTCCAGTTCTTTATACAGAATATATTAGATTATTATGAACTCGTACCCCACAGTACTATCCACAGAACCTGCTACTTCTGACTGTACCGTGTTGGCCTTTATCCAACCTCACCCTACCTCACTTCTACCCAGCCTTCCCAGCCTCTGTAACCACATGCATATTTTTTAAATGAAACACTAGAAAATAATACAGAAAACAAAAATATACCAAACCAGATTTCTGCTATTGTTCTTTATGCCCTTTAAATTCAATAAATTACTTTATATTCTGTTTAACTTATTTTATGTTAAGACATGCAATACGAGGCCGTGGCATAGCAGGTAAAGCCTCCGCCTGCAGTGCTGGCATCCCATATGGGCACCAGTTCGAGTCCCTGCTGCTCTACTTTCAATCCAGCTCTCTTCTATGGCCTGGCAAAGCAGTAGAAGGTGGCCCAAGTCCTTAGGCCCCTGCACCCATGTATGAAACCCGTTAGAAGCTCCTGGCTGTTGACTTCAGATCAGCGCAGCTCTGGCCGTTGCAGCCAATTAGGGAGTGAATCAGTGGATAGAGACCTCTCTCTCTCTCTCTCTCTGCCTCTCCTTTTCTCTCTGTGTAACTCTAACTTTCAAATAAATAAAAAAATCTTTTAAAAAATGCAACAATAAACACAAAATCTTCCAAAATGCTGCAGACTATTTAAAATACACTCTAAAGGAATGTAGGGAAAAAATCACCATTTGGGGTTAATAGATCCTTTTAAAAAATTTATTTATTTATTTATTTAAAAGGCAGAGAAAAGGAAAGAACTTCTTTCTTGTTGGCTCATCTCCCAAATGGCCCCAACAGCCAGGACTGAGCAGGCCAAAGCCAGGAACCAGGAGCTTCATCTGGGTCTCCCAAATGGGTACAGGGGCCCAAAGACTTGGGCCAACATTCCACTGCTCTCCCAGGCACAATAACAGGAAGCTGGATCGGAAGGAGAGCAGCCAGGATTCAAACTGGTGACCATATATAATGTCAGCATCGTAGGCAGCTTAACCCACTCTGCCACAGCATCAGCCCTGTGGACCCTATTTTTTGCATCTGGGTAAGGATTATTTCAATTCCAAATATCATGACCCCAAAAGTAGATTTTAGACAAATCCACATAGACTTTTCAATGATGTAACACTACTTATATATTTAAATGGTAAAAACAAATAAATATACAAAATCAGTAGATGACAAACCAATAACAACCATTCTTGTTGGCACAGTGTGTGTAAAATCAGTACAAGAATGTGAATTTTTATTTTTAAGAAAATATTAATTTCTGTGTAGAAGGATAAGGAAAAATGTAAAAGCAACGTTGCTCTTGTTCAATGAACTTGTTGGGTGGGTTCCAGCCCTCTCCTGGGGGTGCAGCTTAGGGGTATTTTCCCCACCCTACTCCAAGGGAACTAGCAGGTTCAATCACTGTGCTGATGAAGTCCTAGGAGGAATTTCAGGGACTCCACTCCCAGAAAGCCCTCTGCCCAGCATTACCCTAGGAGAGGGCAGGGAGGAGAAGCAGAGGACCCACACCCATATCCAGAGAAACTCCTGTCTGAATGCAAACGGGGCCGTCAGTCCTCTGTTGAGACGCCCATCTGCTCTGTCGAGGTACTGTCTTCATTACCAACCTACAGCAGGCTGGGCACTTAGCTCTTTCAGGCTGCTCTCTTCTGTATTTCTCTTCATTAAACCTTGCCACCTCGCTTACTACTACTCGCCGTCTCACATTCGAGTTCTTTCTTGCACAAAGACAAGGACCTCCAAGCAGCCGTCTCTGGTAACAGCCAGAAACGGCCTCTCCCGATGATATCTTAAAGATCTCTACATGTTAACCTTTAGTATGCAACACAATGCAATTAATCCATATGAGTTTCTAGTTATTTATTTATCTTTTCTGCCATAATTCTCTGAGAGCCGCAGGAAGTCAGGGGCTAAACCCAACCTACATACCACTGAACATGCCTGGCATTTAAAAACTATTTACTGAGAGGATGAACTCCAAACAAAGAAGACTGCAAACTTCATCAATATAAAGAAGAGCATTTTTCTGAAATTTCAGTGTAAAGATAATTTCTATGGAAACAAGGTGTCTCTCCCAAACTCTTACCTGCTGGGTTGGTTCCTCAGTGTGAATGTTTTGTTTTTAAAGGAAAAGAATTCAGGAAAGAAAAAAGAGAAATGGGGAGAATGAAAGAAAGACAGAGAGGAAACTTCATAATAAACGTCTAAGTTTCCAGGAAAATATCTATGCATTCTGTTCTTAAAGAAAACAATGCAGAGCATGCATCGGGCTACTCAGGGAAAGACTGTGCACCTCTCCACACAGAATTTCAAATGTTCATAAAGAAATCCTGCTACTCTCCGTGGGGTTAAGCTCTAAAATCTAGGCACACAGGAACAGAACAAGAAAATTATGGCACAGAAATACATGGAAAATGGTGGGACCCCATGGGAGAAATGTGGCCAAATGGCTACACTCTTACTCTCACCTTCAAATAGAAAGGCATAGGTAAGACACCCCAGTCTGAGACTGCCCATGAATGAAATGAAAGCGGCACTCCCTACCAGATCTTCCACACATGAGGATCTCATGAAAGTGGCTCACCATTTGCCTAGGCTATGCCACTTTCAAAAGACTTCTATAAACTTCTAGTTCCCCTTTTTCTTAGAATTCATTCACATTCTATGTTCAGAAAAAGGATGTACAACCACAGGTCATATGTTTGCAACAATTTAGTAATTACTTTGTTCTTTATATGCATGTGCCATAAACAGGATACTCAGATAATCTTGCTGACACATTATAAAGTAGGGGGCTGGCCCTGATACGTACTAGAAATCCTGATTCTTCTCTAAAAGAAATGTCTCTGTTAGTAGAACTGAAAAAATACCAGGGACCTCCAGATGCAAATATACATTTATTATGACAATATTATCTCAACTGATTCCAAAGACTTTCCTAAAAAATTCTAAAATAAAATCATTACTTCCTAAAGATCGACAGACTTCATCTTTCTCATACTTAAACCAATCACAACAGAAAGGGGGAAGTCACAGGAAGTAAAGAATTTAATGCAACAAAACCTTGATATATCTGTATGAGACACAGCCCCTGGCTGCAAAGTTCCCAGACACTGGTTCAATTAGCTGTATAAAAATTCAGGCTTTCCCATTTCCTTTGTTTTGACTGCCAGAGACATTATCAGAGCATGCAAGATTTCAGTCATGAAAGGGAAATAATTTCATTGTTCATATAACTTCACAAACACATTAAGGAAAGGTCAAACACATAGGCTATTTAATGACCTGAGTCAGACAAAGAAAAGTTGAAAGTAGATATGATTACACATAGATCTGTGTTGTGGACGGCAACTAAAAGCTTCTCACTTCTACTTATGCAAGCCCATTTTAAGCAGATCTCAAGTCAAAAAAATCTTAATAAATATTCAACATTTGGGTGTCATTCTGCTTGAACTAAATGGAATAGTAAAAACACATGACTGGAAGCTAAATATAGCTTTTCATTCATCCAAAACATATCTGAGGAGCACCCACTACTTGCTAAGCAGTTAAACAGGTACTAGGGTTAGAATTTTAAACAAGTATTCATAAAGTTCACAGTTTAGTTAGTGAGACAAACCTCAGACAAATAAGTATAACTATGAGGAATGTGGAAGGGAAATACAATAGAAACATGTAAAGTAAGGACTAACCTAGTGTAGGGTTCTGAGATGACCTCAAAGAAGGATGAGAAAACAAAGCTGCAGGGGTGGCCAGATTAGCATTTTCTTAGAAAAATCTGAGGACCACTATAGACAGAGCACAGAGTCTGAAGGGACTGACAGACACCTGCAGAAGCCGGAGAAAATAAACTCAAATTTCTGAAAAGCTGTAGTTTATGACAGAGAGAACTGGCCATTTGTTGGATGAATGGCCATTTGTTAGCTGACCTTTCAACTGCCCATTTGTTGCATCAATTCTTCCTAATGGCAGTTCTGAACAACAGTATTCTCAGACAGCTATGAGACTTGGGGTGAAAGTTAAATGAGGACTCCAATCTTAGGTTCAAGACCCAGATGTTGGTCAAGGCTATGAAGTCAAAATTCTTTCAATGGTTTACTGGGGACATGCCAGAACCTGGAGCTTGGTAGTGTAGAAGAAACACATTTTCCATTCATCCTGGACATGTTAAGTTTTGGATTTCATCTTCATATAAATTTCTTTCCTTCATTAAAAGCAAGTTATACAATAAAAGAGCTTCACTCTGCAAAATAGACCTGAACTTCTAGCTAAGAGAATCACAGAAGTATAACAACGAATCAGGGTCATACTGTACTTGTAAAATAACTATCAACAAGAGATGAATCGTTCAGAAGTTTCACAACTGCATGAATGATGTGTTGTAATCTACCTAGAAAATAATCACAGCAATCTCATAGACAAAGCAGCCACAGAGAAGGGGAAATGGGTTTCCACAATTTTGTTCCTGGGAATTTAGAGTAAGAAAGAAAAAAACAGTCACAGAATAAATGCTAATTTCATTTACTAAAGTGATTTGGATTACGCTATTTCAGGAATTAACACAGGCCAAATAAGGCCCATCTATTTTGTAAGGTCCTTGTGAGTTAAGAATCGTTGTTACACTATTACATCGTTGAAAAAAAATTATATGAAATTCAAATTTCAACATACATGGTTTTCATGAATCCAGCATCTGCACTACAATTGCATATTGCAGTAATTGTGACAGAGACACAAAACCTGAAACATTTACTATCTGGCCTTTACAGGGAAAATTTTCTAACCTCTCTCCTACATAAATCAGTTAAGGATTGAGTTAAAGATGGTAGATTGGGCAAGTGTTCAGTCTAGGTGGGGAGACAGATGGGTTCAATTCTAGCATTTACTAGACTGTGAAACTGCGTAAGTAAGTTAACTTTTAGAGCACCCAGGCTCCAGGTAACTCCCCTCTCAGGAACAAGAAGGACTAAAATCAGCCAATTTTCTGCTCATCAAGTCGTGCACCCCTTTAAGCCTTGGGAACGTCAACAGAATAAGCACCTTCTAAAGTGCTCCCATAAAGACTGGCAGTGACTCTGTTCCTCAGTTTTCTCATTTGGAAACTAAACCTAACAGTAGCAGCCTCTTCTCGGACTGTATCCAATGAAGCTATGAATTGTCTAATAGAGCTTAGCACAATGTCCAGCATAGAATGCATGCTCAGAAAACATGGTCTTGGTATTATTATTTCAAAAAGGTAGAATAAGAGCAAAAGTTCCAAGACAAAAAAAAAGCATATCTTTTCACTATACTTTTTAAGTTGAGATACATGTAAAAGATTTTGAGAAGATATGAAGAAAAGGGACTGCCTAAATACAAATATCTCAGATGCTCATCTTAAATCTTTTTAAATGCTTATTTTTATTTAAGTAAAGGCAGAATGATACACACACACACACACACACACACAGAGGCATGCAGAGAGAGAGAGAGAGAGAGAGAGAGAAATAGAAAGAGATAAGACATACAGAGACAGACAGCTATCTTCATTTGCTGGGTCATTCCCCAGATGCCCACAATCCAGGTCTCTCACATCAATGGCAGGGACTCGATTATATGAGTCAGCATCTGCTGGCCCTCAGTGTGTGCAATACCAGGAAATGGGATTGGAAGAAGAGGTAGGATTCAATCCCAGGCACTCCAACATGGCATATGGGTGTCCCAGGCAGTGCCTTAACCAACTGCCAAAATGCCTGTCCCTTAAGTCTATTAAATCTAAATCTTCATTTCTCCACTTTTAAATTAAATATACACCAACCTTTATTAAGCAAATAACTTTGAAGCACCTGTACTATGTAACCAGGCACTGGGAGAAGAGCATGAAAAAGGGTAGGCAGGGCCCTGCCATCACATGGATGTCTCAAGGCTGGTAAGAAAAACCCAGAAGTAAACAGGAAGTTGCAGGTCAGTGTCCTAAGTGCCTTAATGTGACGTGGTCCTGGATGCTCTTGGAGCACAGAGAGGGTTTCTTTATTTGCACAATGTTCACAAGGACTAGCCAATTACTAGGATAATGGTGCTTTATTTAGCTTGACTTTCAAATGTCCGTGAAAGTCCAAAGCATCATCTATGCAATGAGCAATACCACTAACCATATTTCACCCAGTCCCTTATCTGAACATGCCTGAAGGACTAAATATCTCTTAGACTCAAAGCTCAGATAGTTTTCCTAATACAAGTATTACCCAGAGTCCTCTTGTATTTTGAATACATTTAATGCCCAAGTCAGCAGAAGTATCTGATCAACTCAAGTCTCCCTTTTCATGTTTATAAAATAGTAATATTACTACCACCTGATAGAGATATTTGAGATTAAATACAAAATAATAGTTAAATCTCGTGAGAAAAAATTCCCCATGACTATGACCAATCATAAAACTTATTAGCCAGAATAATTAGTGCAATAATAAAAGTTATGGGGAGGAGGTCAACGCCGTGGCCCAGCAGGTTAATCCGCACCCTGCAGTGCTGGCTGCTCCACTTCCAATGCAGCTGCCTACTAATGCGCCTGAGGAAACAGGGGAAGTTGGCTCAGGTACTTGGGCCCCTTCCCCATCATGAGACCCAGATGGAGTTCCAGGCTCCTGGCTTCAGCCTGGCCCAGCCCCATCCATTGTACCCATCTGGGGAATGAACTAGTGGATGGGAGACCTTTCTTTACCTATCTCGCTCTCTAACTATGCATTTCAAATAAATCAATCATCAAAAAATAATTTAAAAAAAAAAAGAAAAGTCACATGAAAAGAAGTCTTCAAGTCACCAGCCTGGGCTGAGGCATGTGGGAATTCCATCTTCCTTTGTCTTTGGTAAGCGTCCTGGTTTTACCATATCTTGGGCTGTTCCTTCTCTCACTTCTTTTCCTATTCTATTGATCAAGATAACCTGATGACCTTTTCCTTCAGTTTGACTTAATTTTAAACTTTATTCCAATGAGATTTATTCTGGACTGTGGGTCACTAATCTCCACTGTCCTAAAGAGGCTATAGTAGAAAACTTGTAATTGCAAAATCTTTCTAGCTTTTGCAATTTATTTAAATTTCCTTAAAAGCATTTCTGAAGTCAGTTTTACTTAGAAAAGGTTATTATTAAGAGCCTGAGGACAAACCCTTTGAAATAGGATCAAAGAAGACAGCACCCCTCTCTCAGCTGGGGAGGTGCCCAGCCTCACTGGGTCCCTTGCTCCAAGCTTTATTTAGCACAACCTCCTGTCAGGAAGGTGAGAGAAAAGTCTGCTTTTCCTTTAGGTAAGACAAATCAGCATATACAAGTGATCTCCAATTCCCATCACCACCGCTGAGGCAGGTGATGTGACACAGAGGAGTGGGACACCCATTTCCTATAAGAGAGTGTGTGATGCACATCCTACCTACTTCACACTTGTGATCCTGCTTCCTGCTAAGGCACATGGGAGGCAAGAAATAATGGCCCAATTACTTGGTTTCTTGCCATCCAGGTGGGGGATGCAAGTGGCATGCCCAGCTCCTGGTTTTGACCTAGCCTAACCCTGGCTAATGCCAATACTTGGAGGCTGTGCCAGCACACAGAAGTCCTCTCTCCCACTCTGTCACTCTACCTTTTGTAGAAATAAGTAAAGCTTTGAAGAAAACATCCTCAGCCGCTTTTGCAGCAGCGTTCACTCTTGCTTTCCTGGTGTTTTGAATTAAATGAATTAAATGAGGTCTTCCTCATCTGTGTAATTTTGGCCAGAACAATTTTTTTTGACTCTATATATTTCTTCTATGTCAAAAATGCCATTAACTGGAGCCGGTGTTGTGGCTCAGCAGCAAACACTACCACCTACAATCCCGGCATTTCATACGGGCACTGGTTCACGTCCTGGCTGCTCCACTTCTGATCCGGCTCCCTGCTAACAGCCTGGAAAACGCGGCAGAAGATGGCCCAAGTGTTTCAGCCCTGCCACCCACGTGAGAAACTCAGATGAAGCGCCTGACTCCTGGCTTCAGCCTGGCCCATTCCTGGCCATTCTGGCCATCTGGGGAGTAAACCAATGGATGGAATCTCTCTCTCCCTCTCTCTGTCTCTCTCTCTGTGTGTGTGTGTGTCACCCTCTTTCTGTAACTTTGACTTCAATGTAAAGAAATCTTTTAAAAAAAAATGCCATTAACTCCAAATTTTCCTTCTCTCTGCTACAAACTCAGCACAAGTGAAACAGATCTGTATCTCTAGTCCTGATCCCTGAGATTTGAGGCTGTGCCTACAACTGTTCATCTGGTATTGCCAACTTCTATCTTCTATCTCAGTACTTTTCCAGTGAAAATTCTCTTCATCTCCAGATTTCACTCTGTCTATAGATATTTCCAAAGGTCCCATCAGCTTCCAAAACATAATATTCATACTTTGGAATTAATCATTCCCTCTAAAATTGGGGGAATTGGGGCATATGTTTCTTCATTAACACAGTCTCTACTACAAATTCTAGTAATGGTTCTAACACCTTCAGTCAATTCAGAACCTAAAGTTTTATGCCTAAATCCTAGTATTTGCCACCAAAAAGCTTTCTTCTGTGTCTTGTTTTTCTTTCTCTGTCCTAATTCTCTTACATGGCACCCGTAACCTAATCTTCCCAAAACAGCAGGTTGTACCATCACAGTCAGGCCCAAAGCCCTTTGGAAACCCACTATTATGTATGCAGTCAGACTCGAGCATTTTCTCAAGCCAATGAAACAAAACAGTGGAGCTTTTCATATATGTTTACTAGCTAATCATTTCTCCAAGTTAACAATAAATAAGAAGCAGGAGAAAAAGGAGGAAGAGAAATGGGAGGAAGATGAGGAAGTGGACAAAAAGAAGACAGAAATGTATAAAGGAAGAGAAGTGAGAAAGGAAAAGTGGAAGAGAAACAAAGAAGGAAGGAAGGAAGGAAGGAAGGAAGGAAGGAAGAGGGAGGGAGGGAGGGAGGTTGCTCAGGTGAAAAAGCTTGAAGCTACTGTTTCTTTCTCTCCCTCACATGCCACACCTAATCTGTCTAGGCATCCTTTGGGTTCTGATTTAAAATACGTATGTATTCAATCATTTCTCCACATCTCCACTGCTCTCATCCCAAGGGGACTGTTAGTCAGGAAGTTAGAAATCAGCCTATGTGTGTAAGAAGGGCCTAAGGAGAATGACATCTACGGCACTCCAGCATCTGCATTTCAAAGTCCTGCCCAGACCCTGATAACCTTCCAGGAAGCCCCGCCCCTTTTGCCTGGCCTGATAAACATCTTTCCTCTAAGGTGGGCACCCTAGAGAGAAGTGCCTTGGCTGATGCCAGCAAGGCTTCCCCTGTCTGACAACCTCAGCGGTAAACCTGGAAAGGAATTTTTCATATTTTCACCTAACAAACCCTTCTGCCAGGGCTCCCCATCCTTTGTCCTGGAGGAGAAGGAGGTGGAGGGTAAAGAGACTCCCTTAAAAATCAGTAGTCCACAGAGAATGACAAATGCCCTAAACAGCACTCTGGCCTTGGAATCAGCCCTTAAGGCATTTGGATCTGGCTAAAAAAGCCCATGAGAGTTTCGCAGGCATGGAAAGCCAAGACATTGTGGAAAAAAAAAAAAAAAAAAACCTAAATGAAAGATCTCTGTGAGTGAGATCCCAGTGGAAAGAACGGGCCACCAAAGGAGGTACCTTGCTCTGAAGGGAGGAGAGAACTTCCACTTTGACTATGGCCTTGTCTAAATAAGATCGGAGTTGGCGAACTCTGGAGGCTTCCATAGCCTTGGCAGCTCATGACAAGAGCCTCAGGTGATTACTGACGTCATAAATAAGAGTGTTAATTGTTAAATCAACAACAGGAGTCACTGTCCACTTGCTCCTCATGTAGGACCTCTGTCCTTAATGTGTTGTACTATTAGAATTAACAGTAAAACTAGTCTTCAAACAGTACTTTATACTTGTGTGTCTGTGTGGGTGCAAACTGTTGAAATCTTTACTTAGTATAGAGTTGATCTTCTGTATATAAACATAATTAAAAATGAATCTTAATGAAGAATGGGATGGGAGAGGGAATAGGAAATGGGATGGTATGCAGGTGGGAGGGTGGTTATGGGGGGAAGAAACCTATAATCCAAAAGTTGTACTTTGGAAATTTATATTTATTAAATAAAAGTTTTCTAGAAAAAAATTAGGAGTCCAAAGACTGTGCACTCAGCCCTCTGCTCTCTGCTGAGCAGCCCACCTGGCCTGCCCAGGTATATTCTCTCCAAACAACCATGTAACCTTGCTCTCACCCAGTCCAAGTGACTGGACACCTTCTATCTATCCCTTCTGTTCTAACGGATACCCTATCCCCAGTAAAACCTTATTACTTCACTCTCTGTCTCCTGCCTACATTCTTTCTTGCTTGACGACAAGAACCCCACAGTTTCCACAGCTCTTTTCTCTAGTGACAGGACTACCCTCACCTTCTCCTGGACCAGTGAAAAGCAAGAATTTTTCTCAAACTTCCCACTGTCATCCCCATATGTAAGACCAATTGTCACAAGGCAGCTAGACTCATCGTTTAAAAGGTTAAGTCAAATAATGTCACCCCCTGGGGCGTCCCAGTTTCATTCAGAGGAAAACATCAAGCTCTCATCAGAGCTTACACAGCTCTCTCTCATTCTCTCCTGACTACCACCTTTCTAGCACACTGGCTGCCTCCCTCTGCAGGCTTTCCTCCATCTGCCCTCTCTGCGAGGGGGTAGTTCAGGGCTCACTCCGTCAGGCTTCTCAAGTCCCTGATTTCCTATTATAACTTGCCCCATCATTCTACCTTATCTCCTACAACCAATGTTACTGTTTCCAAAAATCACCTTATTGTTAAACTACCTGGAGTCACAGAAAGAGCTCTCCAGACAACTAGTGAGACCTAGGAGGACTTCCTTAAAGCATCCAGCTTCTAATTTACAGCTGTGCCTTTTAACCCAGCAGCTGTATGCAAGGAGGCAGTGCATGGCTGTAGAACAGGAGCAAACGTCTGCTCCTTGCCTGCAGGAAAGAAGTGATAAACATAGCCGGAGGTGCAAAATAAGATTAAGGAACAAGAAAGAAAGCAATTTCAGTGAGCTAACCACTGACAAACAACATACCAGAAAGTTGCAACCTCAACCAACCACATCCTCAGGGACCAGAAAACCTACAAAAATTGCAACACCCACAAAGCCAAAAAATTGCAACACACATTACAGAGGAAACACATATTCAAAATACAACTTTAAATAAACTCCATATAAATTTTCCCTTGTAATGGTCTCAAAAGTTATTGATTATAGCTTCTTTATTGTGATATGGAACAACACAAAGACTCCATAGATGATTTCTGGATAGGATTATTTTCAAAAATTAACTTTACACAAATTTTTTACTTACACATTCTGTGGCTGTGATTACTAATGAGCTTGAGATGACAGATTTTCCTCCATTAAAGCTCACTGACACATCAAGAGTTCTGAAAGAAAATGAAGAAACAATAATTAACAAACTAAAGGACTGTGGGTGATTTTTATTTCCTTGTATAATTCAAAACCAGCCAGAAAACATATTGCATAAAGGTCACAGCTTTTGATCAGCTACCCCAGCTCTTGGGTTCCTCACTTCTTTTCCCTGCTCATTAGCTAAAGGTAACTCCCTAAGTGACCTAACTGTTCCCTTTACAATCATTACATTAATAGGAATACTAAGAAATTCCTTAATTCACAGAAATGGTGAGATTGTTTCAGGTTCCACAAAAAGTGTTAAGGGGGGAAATCCTTGGACCTGTTTACCTTATTTTTCCCTGTTTATAGATATTATTATCACAAGATTATTGTTTAAGAACAAAATAAATTGGAAGTAATGAATCATTCAAGGATGAATGAAACATATGGAAACTGCAAATGAAAGAGAAAATGAATGAAAGAAAAAGAGATGTGTGCACAAGCATTGTTGCCGACAGTCCCAAGATAATAAAATATCCTGATAAACAATAGAAAAAAGAGAGGATCATTTTTGTCCCTAGGTAAGAAATATCATGGTTAAAATACAGCTATCATTTTTAAAACATACTGTAAACAAGTTACAATAATTAAAATTTCATTAATTCAGATTCGAGCAATTAATTATTTGGAATCAAAACAGAATTGGTAAGTCTTTTGTTTTTAAAAGCTCTAACATGGGGCTGGTGCTGTGGCACAGCAGGTTAAAGCCCTGGCCTGAAATGCCAGCATCCCCAATGGCGCCAGTTATAGTCCCGGCTGTTACTCTTCAGATCCAGCTCTCTGCTATGGCCTGGGAAAGCAGTAGAAGATGGTCCAATCGCCGGTTTGAGACCTGGCTGCTCTACTTCCTGTCTAGCTCTCTGCTATGGCCCGGGAAAGCAGCAGAAGATGGCCCAAGTTCTTGGGCCCCTGAACCCACGTGGGAGACCCAGAAGAACATCCTGGCTCCTGGCTTCGGATCCGCGCAGCGCGCTGGCCGTGGTAGCCACTGGAGGGTGAACCAGCGGCAAAAGGAAGACCTTTCTCTCTGTCTCTCTCTCTCTCTCTCACTTTCCACTCTGCCTGTCCAAAAAATAAAAATAAAAAAAAAGTAGATCCTGGCTTCTGGCTCTAGTCTGGCCCAGCACTGGCCTTTGCATCCATCTGGGGAGTGAACCAACAGATGAAAGATCTCTCTCTCTCTCACTCACTCACTCACTCTTTCCCTATCTTTTCTGTAACTCTTTCTTTCCAATAAATAAAATAAGTCTTTTAAAAAATGAAAAATAAAATAAAAGCTATAACATGATATCAAAGGGAAAAATGATAAGTGAGTTTTAAAGTATATAAGGAAACAGCTCTTTTCTAAAATAGTTCACCAAGTTTAGTGCATACAATTATCAGCTTGCCAACAAACCAAAGCTGTCCATTCAATAAAAACAGAGAGTAGTAGACATCATTTTTTTAATATGGTTTATATTCAATAGTATGCCTCTTAAAGCATCAAGCTCCAATTATCATAAAATATTTTAAACTCCAAGCCAGAAACTTCATGCTAAATTAGTAGAATTTTATTATATTTAGAAGATTTCTTCTCAATGCCTTTCAATGCTAAATGCTATTAGTTATGAACAAGATAAGACAGAAGCAATCGCAAGTCAATGAATTTTCAATAATGAGGCCACAGAGGGGAGATGAGAAGTAGTATTTAGTCCTTGTGATGTACTAGATGCAGTCCTAGGCAATTTATCATCATTTTGTCATTTAATCTTCACATCAGCCCTTGAAATAGTGGTTCTTCAACCTTACAGATGCGGAGGCCCACAAATGTTAACTGCCTTGCCCAAAGTAGTAAAGCTATGATTCTAATTTTGAACTCTTTCCATCAGACCATGTGATGAAATGGTGAAAGGCCATAATGTGCTTCTTTTCTCAATGTGGCTTTTATTGTGGATTAATATAGGGACCAGGAAAAGATAATACTGGGGAAGTTCAAGTCTACCTTCTTTTCAAAACCCAGAAATACTCCTATTATAAATATTTCATGAAAAATATTCACTTCAAGGCATGTTGTTTAACAAAAGTTTAGCTGGGTTCAGTAAACAACAAGAATTTGGGGTGTTTACATGAAATTAACTGAAATTCTGCCACTATCCCAACACAGAATGTCAAGTGGCCTACTTAAGAAAGAAATTTAAACATAACTGCTAACTCTGCAGGACTTGTTTTGTTTTGTTTTGTTTTAATGACTAAGCATAACTGAATCCAAAAATAATCTTCCCTAGTTCCTAATTTCCCTACTTTATGATGTTCCAGGAATCATATGACACAGACTATTTTCATTTGGGGATAATATTATTTTGATTCCTGATGACATATGACTGTCACAGGTAATCACATGCAACTTTAAGAGATCAGTAGATACTGACCGACATTCATAATCTGGTATTTTGAATTTACTCGAAACAAACAGTTCTATAATGCAAGAAATATTCACAATTTCTAGCGCTCACTAAAATGGAATAAAAACACAAGATACAATTTTAAAACAAAGTTCACTCCTTCCTGAAATAAAAATGCATGCTAACAAGATCTTATAGCCAACCAAAATAACTGTTATCCTCAGATTTCAGTCTAATATAATGTGGCTACTGTCAAATATACCTAAGTCTCCACAGATATGGAAAGCCACTGGATGGTTCTTTTGACATATGGACTCAATTAAACAAAACTCGCCCTCCCTGAAAGTGATAGCAGCAAAATCAAAACATTACTATCCATGACACTAATAATTACAGGCACTTACTGATTTCTTACTAGGAGACAAATTATCTCATATTCTCATTTAATTCTCACAACAGCCCATGGAGGTAGGCACTAGTATTATCTCCATTTCAAAAAAAAAAAAAAAAAAAAAACCTTCATCTTAAAAAAGGTAACTTGTTGGGGCCAGCATTCTGCTGTAGCAGGTAAAGCAGCCACCTGCAACACCAGCATCTCATATGGGTGTTGGTTCAAGTCCTGGCTGCTCCACTTCCAATCCAGTCCCTAACATATCTGGGAAAGTAGTGGAAGCTGGTTCAAGTGCTTGGGCCCCTACTACCCACATGGGAGACCCCGTGAAGCTCCAAGCTCCTGGCTCCTGACTTCAGCCTGGCTCAGCCCTAGCCATTTTGGCCACTTGGAAAGTGAATCAGCAGACAGACGGGCTCTCTCTGTCTCTCCTTCTTTCTCTGTAATTCTTTCATGTAAATAAATCAATCTTAAAAAAATGCAGCTTGTCCAATTATTGAACCCCTCTGCAAGCAAAAACACTTTCTCTACTTTACTCTTTTACACTTATTTTATGGCCTCATATTTAAATTTCTTTTTATTGATATGAGCTTGGTATCATTCCTCCTGTTTTTTCACTACATTCACATATCACCCAGTTCCCAGGAAATGCAGGAGAAGAAGCAAGCCTGAACAGAAGAACATCAATTTAATTTGTGACCTCCAAGTTTAAGGTGCCTGTGGGAAAGCCTAGTGACTGAGCAGACATTAGTATAGAAGACATTTGGACAGAGGATTAAGCTAAGGAAAAATGTGAAGCTCATCAACTAGAAAAGGAAACCTTTGTAGAAGATGAGTTTATGGATCAGGAATCCAACCTCAGTGAAAATTCATAACTAAGGAACTGCAAGAAGATGAAGAGCTTTAAGTGATACCTGCGGGAAAAACAACAGCCAAGGTGAAAATACAAAATCACAGAATACAAGGGAAGGCCTTTTTCTGAGACAGAAAGTAAGGCCCCAGCGCTGATGGTGTACGGAGGTCAAAAAGACAGAGCTGAGAACTGACAATGCTTTTAATCTCCCACTCTATAAGTTAGTTCTTCACTGTTCAATATTTCCTGAAAATATCTTAATCCACTCTTTATTCCAACTTTAGAATGTTTTTTCAAAGTAGATGAATAAAAGAAATCTTTAAATATAGAAAAGCTCTTTGAAGTGCATTTTTACATCCACTGGTACTCAATTAGTAGTGATAGAGCTAAGTACAAGTGTACTAAATTGATTCCACAAGAGAAAGTATTAAATTATATTGTGATGTATAATTGAGTAGTAAAATTCAATCAGTACTAACAGTCACAATACTTTAATTTAATGTTTGAAGATGCATGACTGTTCCAAAACAGGAGAGCAGCCATATGTCAGAGTTACTCTGATCTGAGAAATTTCAAACTCCTTGAAACATGGTTGACTTTTCGATCCACAGTAACCTATTTGCTAAGTATTCATTTACTTCAGACTTTATGTATATCCAATAAAAGGCTGCCATTTTATGATCCATTAAAAAGAATGAAGAAGTTAAATAAAATTGTAAAAGACATTTGCTGAAAGGGATAAATAATTTACCTCCAATTTGCACATACTGAAAATTAAATTGGCAACTACTCAAGAAGTTATTAAAATCATGGTGACTTAAGATATTTTGAAATCAAGCGCTACTATTAAATATTCTGCAGAATTTGTTAAAACTTTACTCGCAATAAAGATGTTAAGTTAAAAATAGCATTTCACATTAGTGAACAGTTTTGTAAAGATTCTATTTCTGGTTATGGTATATATATAAATTACTGTTTCGTCAAGGATACTTTCTTTAAAGTGGTTAAAAGATTCATGAATTAAATAATTTCTTTATAGGACAACTCAATATATGCATCTAACTGAAACAAACGTAGAAGAACATAGAGGATTCTCAGCCTTTCCCCAACTCACCAAAATTCCTATATTCATATTCAAAATAAAAGCGTAACTAACATCTTCATAGCCATTATATTTTTAAAAATTCTCATTTTTCACAAGAAACGAAAGAAATAATATAGCTGTGGTTATGTCATCTGCAGAAGACACGAGTCAGAAGAATCAATAAGTAAGGAACTAACAAAATGCCAATTACAGACTGCATAGACGTACATCCGTGCACACCCGTAGGTGTCCTTTGGGAAAGACAGGCTGTCATCAAGGCAGAAATTACTCAACCAAGAAAGAGAAATGGAATTAATTGATTCTATTCCAGCCAAAATAGATTAGGCTTCACACTGAAAAAGCCACAGTGTTGAGGAAAATAAAGAGATTGCATCAGCAGGCCAGCCCCTAACCCCACCGCTGCCCGTGTTGTTTAGCTCCATGATCCTTCTGCATCTGATGTCTGAAATCCTCCACGTGCACTGAATGTCCCAGAGTTCTGACTCAAAACACTCTGTCAGTGTCTTCCCACACTGCCTTCTAGGAGAACTAATACTATCACTTTCATCTGATTTAGATATTTATTTCATATTTGCCAGAAGACTGTGGCCAATGTTTTTGAAAGCACATTTAGCTATACCATATGCCTCCTTAAATCATCGCTATCAAACAAGCTGTAGGATAAGGCTCTGGTTCATTCTGTTCTGTTTTTCTTTCTTCACAATGTGTTTATGTATATTTACCCAATTCGTTCCGTTCTTCTTGCCAAATTACAGGTTTGAGATCTCAACTATTACAGAGCAGCTGTGCTATTGTTGCTGTCTCACAAAACAGGAGTCAGAGAATCAGCCTATATTGTAAGGATTTGTGACACCTGCACATTAAACCGTGAGGTAGCACCCACAGAACTTTAAAGAGATCATCCCATGAGTAAGTGAGGCATTTTGGTACAAACGAACCACTGGCAGAAATAAACTCCTAAGTAATCTACAGATTTTTCTTGGTAGCACAATGTGTTTAGTCATATGGCATTTTAACAGTAAATTGTGTCCAATGAAAGTAGAAAAGAACAACCTCACTACTACCACTCATTTGTTTCTGTGTAAATACTAAGAATTTGTTCCTCAGAGCCTGAAAGCCTTAAACTTCAAATAAAGAATTTACCTAAACAGAATTTTCTCAAAGAAATTCCTTAAAAGACTTCCTACCATCCTCAACAATGCCATCCCTGGATGGGATTTGCCACATATATCTGTTTACTTCATAACATCAATTTCTAAATGCATGCCCATGTGTTAGCTACTTCCCTACCTTCTTAGTCCTCACCAGTAAGTAAATATCTTCATGTGAACCCTCTTTTAAACCAAAATCCAAAAGCCTTAAGTGTTTGAAAGAATAATCCTCAAGCAAAATGAATTCAGAATATACGTAATGATGGAAACGGAACGGCAGAGCAGGCTAATGAGATGAGGCACATGCCCATGGAGTCAGCTCTGAGACCACGCATCTGGCTTTGAGGCTGTCTGTGTAGGGTTACTTCACCAGCGCCTTGTTAATTATTTAAGTGAGAGAATAGGGGGAACCATCACCACATCTGTCACCCTCACACAGGAAAAGCCTTCCTTCATTGTTGGGCCAGATGTGTTTATTTGAAACATAGACTAACTAGCTACTTAACGGGCTTGAATCCTTAGCCAAAAGCTAATTAGGCAAACATATTAAGCATCAGTCACCTTAGGAGGCTACACTGTTCCACTTATATTGATTTTAATTCAATCTCATAAGAGAGCTTGTTACCTACAAAAGTATCTGAAGAAAATCCAAGGCAAAGGAAAGGCCCAAACTGCCTGCAACAAGCTAGGCAGAACAAATAATGATGTCCCCAAATACCCAATCCATTCACAAAGGAAACCTTCAACCGATTTCAGTCGGTGGCTGCATGTGCTTGATCCAAAAGACAAAGTCGGGGAGAGAACGCAAAAGAGTAACCCTGTTTGGCAGATATCAATCCGGAAACACTCTGTTTGCTCATAGGCAAAATATGAATGTCAAAAGCCAAACAAATGGTTACTTCTCATGTCCAATATTTATTCTGTTATTGAGATTTTAAACACTATAGCAATCTCTATGGTGTTCTACGCAAAAGGAGACTATGCCCAAAGGCAAATTCTAGAGGCAACAAATTCAATGCCTGGAACAGAACAGGCACACCGAGTTTTGTAACTACCTTGGGAAAGAAGCAAGCTGCCTTCCTTAGCCAGTCACCATTATTTAAAATCCAATGATGTATTCTGCTCTTTTAAATGGCATGCCTACCCCCAAAACAGAATTCTGACCTATTTTCCCCTACCCAACATAGACTCCCACCTCCAGCAATTAAATGGCCCTATTATCTCTTTATAATAATTGATAAGCCAAAATATTTGAGAAAAATTAACTTGCTTTCATCTAAAATATTCATTGAATCTACTAAGCTTGAGGCATTGTTAGGTGTTAGAGACACAAGAAATAAGATAGACAAAATGCATCCTGGCAGAAAGGAGATAAACAATAATAAAGAAGGAAGTGCTGATGAGAAAAATTAAAACCTGCAAAGGGAACAGGAGTTACAGACCCAAAATGGAGAGAAGACTGTTTGATTAGATAGAATAACATGAGGCCAGCATTGTGACACAGCAGGCTAGGCCTCTGCCTATGGTGTCGGCATCCTATATGGGTGCCAGTTCTAGTCCCAGCTGCTCTGCTTCCAATCTAGCTCCCTGCTAACGCACCTGGGAAAGTAGCAGAAGATGGTCCAAGTGTTTGGAACCCTGCATTTATGTAGGAGACCATGAAGAAACTCCAGGCTCACTCGCTCTCTCTCTTTCTATAACTCTGCTTTTCAAGTAAATAAAAAAACAGAGTACCTACAAAAGGGCTTACAGAGAAGGCAAGGGAGCAAGCCAAGAAGGAAAGAGGATTCAAAGCGGAGAGAGCAGAGGTAGAAGAGCTGAAGTGCGAGTAAGCTGCTGACCAGGGAAAGGAATGCAAGGAGGCCAGAGTGACTGAGTCAACGGAGAACAAACAGCAGAGGAGGTCTGGGAGGCAGGGCGGGGCCACGTCCTGCAGACCCTCGCAGAGGCTGCACTTGGACTCTGAACGGAGCAAAGGGGCTGCTCTGCTTTCCCAAAATGACTCTTGCCAAGGGCAAGACAGACAGGCCCAGCGAGCAGTGACAGCAGCGGGGCTCAGGATGGCAGCAGCACGAGAGTGAACTCTGGACATACTTGGAAAGGACAGCCGAGGAGATCTGCAGCCGAGAAAACGGGGGGGGGGGGGGGGGGGGGGCACAATCGGTGATTCAAGGCTGCTGACCTGAACAGCAGGGAGGTACTTACTCTCCAGCTTTAGTCAGGACGGGTGCAGGACAAAGCATAGAATTGAGCTGCACACTTACTGGCTTTACACCTGCAAGATAAAATGCCACTGGGTTAATAAGAGTTTTAGGTAACTCACATAGTTTCACTGGCACTATGAAGAGCATCCCTCAGTCAGATTTCAAGGGTTGAATGTTGGGTATCTTAGCACAAAAAAATCTGAAGAAGGAGGAGAAGAAAAGTGATGGGATATATATATTTGCATATATGTTTATTTTGTAGGTAGAATTTAGAAAAGATGGAGAAAGGAAGATGAATTTCTAAAGGAAAACAAACTTAGCTCATGAATTTATAAAACAGTTGTGTCTACAATAAATAAGTATATTTCATACAGCAAAGTACTAAAATTGTCCTTGGAATTTTAATAACCTATGAGAAAAGTGAACAAGACTAGAAATATTCAAAAAAGTACTATCATAAAATGTATCATCCCAGAATGTAAGAAATGAAAATACAACTCTGACTCTATTTGAGGATTTAATAAGCTTAATCTTATGTAGCTAAGCATAAAATATTCATATATTTAACTCAAATATGTAACCAGAAAGAGTTCTGAAAAATCAACATTTAGAATACAAATACTAAATAAAAATAAATTTATTTTGTCCTACATAACAGTAAAACCTACTATGAAGAGCATTTGTTACAAATATTATTGTTTTGCCTTATTGAAATGGTGATCTTAATAGGAAAGACAGTAACTAATTGTGACACTGACCATACTGAGATCTTCATCACTTTAATTGAACAAACACATATTGAACAGTTTCTGTGTGGCCAGAGCTGTGCTAATTAGACTGTTTCACACCATTAGATAATCAGTAAAATCATAGTTGAATTTTTCAATAAAAGAACTCTACTAGCATTTATAGAATTATAAACCAACACAATCATTAATGAGGAACTTTATAGAGACCCAAAATACTCGGAAAACTTAGATTCATTTAAGCTTTTCTGAAAGTTGAGACCAGGGAAAATAAACTCCAATTCTATAAATATAATTTTTTTTTTTTTTTTGACAGACAGAGTGGACAGTGAGAGAGAGAGAGACAGAGAGAAAGGTCTTCCTTCCAGTGGTTCACCCCTCAAATGACCACCATGGCCAGCACGCTGCCGATCTGAAACCAGGAGCCAGGTGCTTCCTCCTTGTCTCCCACGTGGGTGCAGGGCCCAAGCACTTGGGCCATCCTCCACTGCCTTCCTGGGCCACAGCAGAGAGCTGGACTGAAAGAGGAGCAACCAGGACAGAATCCAGTACCCCAACCAGGACTAGAACCCAGGGTACTGGCGCCGCAGGCAGAGGATTAGCCTAGTGAGCCACGGCGCCAGCCCAAATACGATTATTTTCAACAGACAATGTACTGGGTGGTCATTGGTGATACAAAAAAAAAAAATCTGTAAGGCAAAAAAAACCCTGTCCTTCAAGAAACTGACTCACAAATTACTGGGAAATTGAGTTTTTTAAAAGCAACGATGAAAGAGATCAAGCAGTAGGAACTACTCAAGATAATTAGATTTCAAGGCAAGAGTAGGAAGAAAAAAGTCTGGAGAAAGAGGTAGTTAAATCAGTCAATGGTACCATATATAAAAAACAGTCAGGAAAATTGAGTTTCAATATGAGCTCTGCCTAATATTACTGTTAATGGTGGCACCACAGCAAGTCATTTTATCCTTTCAGTCTCAAAATATTATCTGAATAATGAGGCTTACTTAAAACAATATTTATGAATAAATGTTGCCATTTTAATAATTATAAAATAACCACAAATAGTTATGTTATTGAGACTTCATTTCTTTCTTCTTTGAATAAAAAATACAACACAGCTGGTTTTAGCTGGAGAAAAAAGCAGTTGGTGCCAAACACTGTGCAGGCACTGAAGCAAACACTGAGATCACTGGGACTCACTCTTTGTATATGTCTCATTCACAGAGTAGGTACAGAGCACACTGCCATTCCGACTGCCCAACGAGAATCCTCTCCCATTCAAAACAATCTGAAATTCCTCTAGAAGTAAAGAGAAAAGAGACATTTTAGTCACTGCTTTATAGAAAAAAGACAACTTGAAAGGAATAAATCACAGTACACAAAATGAATTCCTTCATCCTGTTCAATCCATTAACAACAGGAGGATCTAGTTCTGTATTTCCAACTGTGCTTCCTTTCTTAGACATCTACGTAAATGCAGTGAAGGGACTCCCCACTGTCACATAGAGATGCATTATTTTATTTTCTAGACCAAGCGTTTTCCAACAGGACTCAGGGTATTAGAACTGAAGGCTCACAGTAATTTCCAGAGAGTCCCATCAAATGTCCCCAAATTCTCTCCTTAGAAAAATATCAACAGGAAAGAAACCACGTTGTTGTTTTCCACTCTCAGATATTGCAGCTGCAGTGCCTGGCTGGAGTCCGGTCCACTCCCATCTCTACCCTCTTATTAATGTGCATCCCAGGAGGCAGCAGATGATGGCTTCAAGCACACATGTCCCTGACATCCATGAGGCAGACCCAGAATGAACTCCAAGCTTTGCACTAGTTCCACATATCCAGCTATTGTGGGCATCTGGACAGTGAACCAGCAAATGGAAGGGTTTTTTTTCTCTTTTTCTTTCTCTCTCTTTTATGTTTTTTGGATTACTCATTTTATTTGAAAGACAAAGCTTCAAAGAGAGAGAAGGAAAGACAGAGGCAGATAGATCTTCATCCGCTGGGTCACTCCCCAGATGGCCACAACAGCCAGTGTTGGGCCAGGCTGAAGCTAGGGCCTTAGGCTCTGCCAGGTCTCCCACAGGGGTAGCAGAGGCCAAGTATTTTTTTCCCAGGCCATTGGCAGGGAGCTGGATTGGAAATAGAACACCCTGGACATGAACTAGCACCCACATGGTATATCAGCATTGCAAGCAGCAGTTATAGCCACTATACCACAATCCTGGCCCCCAAAATAATTTTTTAATTTAAAACAAATGACAAATGCAAAGGGCCCAATATGAAGCCAGAACATAATAGGAACAATAAATACTATCATTTTCATATTATTTTCCCATTTGTCTTTCCTTACTATCTTTAGAAATGTGTTCATCCATGCTCTGGGATGTCTGGATACACTGTTTCTGTTAAACAGATCAATGATTAATTACTAAGAGGTCTGTAAAATGCAGAGTTTAAGACCAGCTTCAGGACCGGCACCGTAGCATAGTGGATAAAGCCACTGCCTGCGGCACCGCATTCCACATGAGCACCGGTTCAGTCCCAGCTGCTCCACTTCCAATCCAGTTCTTCGCTATGGCCTGGGAAAACAGTGTAAGACAGCCCAAGTCCTTGAGTCCCTGCACCAGCACTGGAGACCTGGAAGAAGTTCTCGGCAACGATTGGCCTCGCTCCAGCCGTTATAGTTGTTTGGGGAGTGAACCAACAGATGGAAGACTTTCTCCCTCTATCTCTATCTCTATCTCTACCCTCTGCCCATCTGTAACTCTGCCTTTCAAATAAATAAATAAATCATTAAAAAAAAAAAAAAAGATCTGCTCCAGGGGCCAGCATTGTGATATAGCTGATTAAGCCACTGCCTGCAATGCGGGCATCCCCATTTGGGTACTGGTTCATGTCCGGGCTGCTCCAGTTTTAATCCAGATCCTACTAATGACCTGGGAAAGCAGTAAAAGATGGTCAAAGTCCTTGGGCCACTGACAGCCACATGGGAGACCTGGAAGACGCTCTTGGCTCCTGGTTTTGGCCTGGCCAAACCCTGGCCATTCAGTCATCTGAGGAATGAACCAGCAGGTAGAAGATTTCCCTCTCTCTCCTCCCTCTATAACTCTGCCTTTCAAATAAACAAACAAATTTTTTTTTTTTTTTTTTTTTTTTTTGGACAGGCAGAGTGGACAGTGAGAGAGAGACAGAGAGAAAGGTCTTCCTTTTTGCTGTTGGTTCACCCTCCAATGGCCACCATATCCGGCGCGTTGCGGCCGGCGCACCGCGCTGATCCGAAGCCAGGAGCCAGGTGCTTCTCCTGGTCTCCCATGCGGGTGCAGGGCCCAAGGACTTGGGCCATCCTCCACTGCACTCCTGGGCCATAGCAGAGAGCTGGCCTGGAAGAGAGGCAACCGGGACAGAATCCGGTGCCCCGACTGGGACTAGAACCCGGTGTGCCGGCACCGCAAGGCAGAGGATTAGCCTAGTGAGCCGCGGCACTGGCCACAAACAAATCTTTTAAAAAAATAAATAAATAAGGAAATGTAAGGCCAGGTCTAGGTCCAGCAGAGTAGGAAGCTCTGTGGTCAACAATACAACATATTTCATTTCCTCCCCAACTACAATGAATTACCATCTAAAATTTTTTTATTTACTTACTTTCATTCTAATTGAAGGCAGAGACAGAAACACAGATAAACAGAAAGAAATTTCCCATCTCTTGGTTCACTCCCCAAACGCCTACAATGGCTGGAGTTAGGCCAGGAATTCAGTCTGGATCTCCCATGTGGATGGCAGGGCCCAAGTCCTTGAGCCACCACATGCTGCCTCCAGGAGTGCACATTGGCAAGAATCTGGAATCAGGAGCAGAGCCAAGACTCTAACCCAGGCACTCTGATATGGGATCCGTGCATCCCAAATGGCAACTTAACTGTTGGGCCCAACCCTCACCCCTCCGTATTTCTACAAAGAAAACCATGTTACAGTGAACTCTCGGTCAGATTGAGGAAGATATAAATGGTCCAGAAAGAAGTCTACTCTCTCTGGGCAAAGAAGGCTGAGAGGTGCCAACTCCTGAGTCTGCTCTAGCACAGCTGTTTGGCCACCTGCTTCCTTCCTGCCACGCACCAGGGAGTCACTTCCTTCAGTGCCTGACGTGGGCGATGCTGTGCCTCGGCCAGGGCATTAAAGCAGGGCGCTCACAGTCTAGAGATACTTGACTATCTAATCAGATAAAAGGATTTCTTATTGTATTTGTCACAGGAAAGGTCTCACATGTGAACTAAGGGTACAGAAGATTCTAAAAGCCTGTCACACAATATGCTCAATTATTTAAAATAACACTCCCATCTTAAAAATTTGAATTTAAAATAGAAATATTTCAAGGAATTATTTAAAAATTCTTACACAAAAAAAGATGCCAAAAAAGTTAATTTTGCTACTCTTCTTCCAACATGAGTTTCAAATCATATATTTTAGCTATGGAAAAATACAATTTCTTACATGATATTTTTAAATTCTAAACACTCACCCCCTACACAGACACTTGAGGGACGCAATTCCAGGATTTCGGTACATGACTGAGCCAGTATCTAAAAAAGAAAAAAATACAGAAGATCAATCTAAACAACTAAATTATAACATGTTAAGTGTAAGATAACTAATAATCCCGAAGTCCTCTCCTTTCTTCAACACATGGCAAGAAAAATCTATGAACTATTACATATACAGCTACCAGGCTCTCGGGAACATCCACACTGCCTCTCTGGTTATTCTAAGGATGTCCTGTGGGATCCTTATTTATTAGAGCAGATCCAAGGAAACACAAGCAAAGGGAGTGCTGCCTGGGGTATGGATGAAACTAAAATTTCCTGATAACCATAAAGTCCAAGTCGAGCCTCCCCATCAGGCAGAAAGAGAGCAAAGAAGGCCTCCCGTTTAATAATGCTGCATTATTGTGTTTTCTGTAGTTGAATACAGTCTCAATAAAGAAGCGTTTCTTCATCTGACACTGGCGTTTTCTATTCCGATTCTCAGGCGCAGTTCCCATGGGTGCTAATCCCCCTCACATGCATCCAACATTGCACTTCCAGAACACAGACTCCTTGTATGAGCCAAACATTATTCTCGAAAACACAGACTCTGCAGTGAAGCATTCCCAGAGCCCAAGAATAGATCGGCTCTTCTTAGCTCGTTCCAAGAAACAGAAACCACCATACAAGGCACGAGGCTACAACTGAAAAATAACAATGACGAAATAAGCTGCTCCTGACGGACACAACAATCCTGCCTTTATTTTTGGAACTGCTCTGCACCACATTATCAGAGTCAGACAAGTTCCAGATGATCTCTGCACAATGTTCCTTTCTGGACAGAAGCTGAATGCAGATGATGTACAGTGGTTTCTAGTATCCCCTGCCCCTAACTAGAACAGGAAGAAGAACTGTTTACAGGAAGTAGAAATGCTCTCCCTACTCACAGTGGAAATGTGAATTCTTAGCATCTAAAATCAACAGTGTCGAATCATGAACCCGCTGGTTGCAAAATACGCAGCTCTGCCAAGGGGCCATCATTTGCACTTTTTTAGATTACTTCCCATGAAACCAAAGTTTCACTTTGTGATTGAGGCTTCAGGGATTAGAAAACAAATCCAGTAGGATTTCACGGGTGAAAAATATGCATGAAACCTATCTAAACTCAGAAATTACCAAAGACATTCCATAGGCACTCAAAGACCTTTTTGAGCATAAACAGAGCCTCTTGGTCTGTGACTTTATCGACTGTAACCACACTCACCCCATTTCCAGCAAATGAACAGCACTGTTAAAGCTCAATGTGCCCTCAGGGCTGGTGCTCTGGCGCAGTGGTTTAAAGCCCTGGCCTGCAATGCCAGCATCCCATATAGGTGCTGGTTCGAGTCCCAGCTGCTCCACTTCAAATCTAGCTCCCTGCTAATGCACCTGGGAACGCAGCAGAGGAAAGCCCAAGTCCTTGGGCTCCTGCATCCACATGGGAGATCCGGCAAAAGCTCCTGGCTCCTGGCTTCAGATCAGCTCAGCACCAGCCATTGCAGCCATTTGGCCAGTGAAACAGTGGATGGAAGACATCTCAGTCTCTCTCTCTCTCTCTCTCTCTCTCTCTCTCTCTCTCTACTTCTCTCTCTGTAACTCATTCAAATAAGTAAAATAATTTTAAAAAAAGAAAAAGCTCAGTGTGGCCTCTTGAAGGGGTTATCTCTCTAATCACTAACACCTTACTAACACCTTTAAGTATTTTTGACATAATTCAGCTGAGAACACTCTGAACAAAAAAGGAAAGAAGAGTTTTTAAGAACACAGGGAGCCACAAAGGTTCCAACTAACCACAAGATAACTGTAGCTTTGGCCCCTCTGGGATAAAAGTGAGGATGAGCCATGAAAACAAAAGGCCAATGGAAAACACAAAAGCCCCAAATGTATTTTGCCTACTACCAGTTATGAAGGAAATTTTTTTAAAGATTGATTTTTATTTATTTACTTGAAAACCACAGTGACAAGAGGGGAAAAGGATGAGAAAGAGGGTGGCAGGAACCTTCTACCCAGACTTTCACCCCCTAAATGCATGCAACAGCTGGGGCTGGGCCAGGCCAAAGTCAGCAGCTTGGAACTCCAGCTGGACCTCCCACATGGGTGGCAGGGTCCAAGCACTTGGGCCATCATCTGCTGTCTCCCCCAGGCATTAGCAGAGAGCTAGGAATGAAAGCAGGACCCCACTCCAGGCAGGACCCCACCCAGGCAGGACCCCACCCCAGGCAGGGCCCCACCCAGACAGGACCCCACCCCAGGCAGGATCCCACCCCAGGCAGGGCCCCACCCCAGGCAGGGCCCCACCCAGACAGGACCCCACCCCAGGCAGGACCCCACCCCAGACAGGACCACACCCCAGGCAGGATTCCATCCAGGGCACTTTGGGATGTGGGGTTCCCAAAGTGGGAACTAACTCAGTGCACAATTCTCCCTGAAATAATTTTTTAAATAAAATATAAAAACAGAGACTACTACAGAAGCTGACTGCACCTTCCAGTTTACAATCTCTTTATTATTTTAGTCACACCTTTATTAGCATACTGTAACATGTTTCAAGTAACAGGGAAAATTAAGAGTTTTAAAGATGGCTTCATTTATTAAATGAATTAGTTTTTAAGAATCTCTCACAATAAGGTTAAATCAGAAGGTTGCTCTTAAGCTCGTGTCAGGGAATATATCCCAGAATGACTTCTGTGAAATTCGTAAACTGTTTTCTCTAGCCTGCCAGTGTTGACCATAACTTAATCAGACCTCAGGAAAACTTCAGACAGTATTCATATGTTGCCTTTCTCCTCTCACGTGGTCTAATCCATCAAAACACTTCTAAAGGAACAAACGCTTCAGTAGCAGGATGAATGAGCAATTCGGCTATGGAGCTCTCCTAGTTGCTAAAGAAACACCTTCAAGAACTGTGGATGGCCTGCAGTTCTGAAGCCAGACCCTCTCCGTCCCCTGTAAGGACGTAAAGTAAGGACTTTAAACATAAGGCTCTGGGTGATGAAGCCATTTACAACGCTGTTGTAACAGAGTCTGAGACTAAATGCATCAAGTTACATCAAGCAGACATTAGGAATAACTAAACTTCATTACATTCTCCAGTAAACTGTACAACACTTACATGAGTTTAATATTTGCATTTATTTTAATACAGTAGCTTTTCAAAGAAACTATATACTTGAATGAAAAGGTGCCTCCAGTAACAGATCTGTTGAAAGGCAAGCAGTGGAAACCATGAGCCAGAAAACTGGCATCCCCATCTGACGCCGTCCACAACATTACCTGCTCCCCTCAGAAGTTCACCACCTTAAATCTCTTTGGGCCTTATTAGAGTGCATAACTTACCTCATCCAGTAAAAGAGAAACTCTATAAGGACAGAAATAGGATCTATAATATCAGACAAGCCTTTCAGTACCTGATATATTGTTTCGTACATGCAGTACAACTCAAAAAGTCTTAGAAAATTAAATCAAATGCATAAATGAATAAAATATTAAAAATGCCTATCTAACCAGCAAACCAACAATCATTAGGACTAAGAGAAGTCATTTAAAGTGTGTTTATGTGAAAAAAGCATCAAGTCTTTGAATAAATTTTATTATCATTATTATTATTGGAAATCCAGAAACCTGTAATTTGAAACAAGCTCACAAAAACCATTTATAAATGAAAAAAACAATAAGAGAAGGATGAGAGAGAAGAGCAAGAGGAGAGTTTATGTACTTTCAGAAAACAGGGGTGAGCACTGTGATGCAACGGGTGAAGCTGCTACTTGGGAGCCCACATCCCATATCGGAGAGCCTGATTTGAGTCCCAGCTCCTCTAATTCTGATTCAGCTTCCTCCTAATGTGCCTGGGTGGCACCTAATGATGGCTCAAGTGCTTGGGATCCTGCCATTGGAGATGAAGATGGAGTTCCAGGCTCCTAGCTTCAGCCTGGCCCAGCCCCAGCTACTGTGGGCATTTGGGGAGTGAACTAGCAGATGAAAGATGGATGGCTAACCCACTCGCTCGCTCGCTCTCTCTCCCTCCCACTTTCTCCCTCTCTCCCTGCTTCCCTCCCTTTCTCTCTATGCCTTTCAATTAGATGAAAATAAACATTTAAAGAGAAATAAGTATTTGTCTAAATTTTGCTTTCCCATATATTATCTACTATTCTACATAAAGCAACAACTAGCAAATCAAATTAATTTGATGTTTGAAGAAATAGCTTACACCATCAATTTTTAAAACTCAATTCCATTAAAAATAGTTCACAATCTAGCTTCATGAAGTAGCTGTATAAGTTAAAATATTAAAGATATCAAAATGTGACTATTACATATTAAAATATCATCACCAAACAATGGACAAGAAAGACAAGTCTTCTACTAAACCCTCTGGTTCATTCATACCAAATTAAATACTGTTACTAATTGGCTGGGCATTGGATCAGATGTTCCATCTATGATAACTGAGACATTCTCTCTCTCATTCTCTATACTTCCATCATCTGTACAACAGAGGAACTGGCAAGCAAGTTTCAACAATTAGGTGTTTCCATGTGTCTTCAATATATCCCAACAGAAACAAAGTCTTTTTGAACAAAGATCAGCCCTAGGTGACACCAGAGAGAGCACCCTGAACCAAATTTGCAGATAAATCAAATGCTATTAATAAAATTGGGACTTTAAGCCATATATACTAAGTTCAAAATCTTATCATTTGAAATATTGGGACATAAACACACACATACACATAAAAATACAAAATAGACAAGAAACTTGATGCTCACATGAAAAAAGCATACCACTGAAGTATCTATTCACTCAAAAATTAATACTAGTATGAAAGATGAGTACTTACAAATGAAAAATAATATGTGCATTATTATATAATCCCTACCTTTAGATCCCCAAACATTAATATGGATGACAAAGAGTCAAACTTTGTAAATAAAGTACTAATATCAACAGTCAAAAACTCAAAAGAATTTCTAACGCAATTATCATTTGTTGTGTACTTATTCCAGGAACTGTACCAAGCACTTTATCTGAATTTCTTCAGTTAATTCTCACAAGTCTTATGAACAGTTATTACTTTTATCAGTATTTTATGCATGAGGAATCTAAACCAAGAGATTCTTTAAATTCCCAAGAAAAATTAGCTTTCAAGAAATAGTAAGCCAGATGTTCTCAGGTTTGGTTGAGGCCAACACCTGTTCTTCCTACCAGGGAACCCAGGTTTGTAATGGACTGACTCACCATTATGAAACCTATTAACAACCAGCAAAATTTATCAGCCTGTTTTTACTGAACTCCTTTAGTACTACCCAAACAATCTAAAATCTGGATTCTCTCTTATCTTCACAAGTATGTCACTAAACGTTCATTTTTAATCTTTGTGGTTTTTACGTTTGTTGTAAAATTTCCAGCACCACTGGCTTTGGATAAATTAAAATTTTAAACCATCCTGTAAATTAGTAACTTAGCAGATAATCCAGATCCTTAGGGCCCCTTCTTCTTGTTTCTTGGGTGTCTCACTTAATTACTGCCCTCCACCTCACATTTATTTTTTTCAGGTAAAATACTGCCCTTCCCACTTCTCAGCATCATCCAGAACCGTGAAGACAACAGAGGCCACACTGCAACACCAAGCTCCCAGAAGCCCTAGCTCTCTCTGGTTTAGGGACACAGCAAGTACCTAGAAAACTACAAACAAAATGTGTTTACAAAAAATTACATTTTTTATTTGACCTTAGAACACTTGTTTTATTAAATTAACTGTGCCAACAACACTTAGGTTTCATGGTTCTAAAATTCTAGAACTAGCCTGAGTCTTAAATACAGCAAAGGCATTTGGCATGGGATACCTAGGTTTTTGGATCTTCTCTCTCTCTCTCCCTGGCTCTCTCTCTCCTCCATCTCTCCTCTATCTCTACTCTCTTCTCCTCCTCTCTCCTACCCTCGCATCCCCCTGTCTCTCCCTCCCTCCTCCTATTTTTCAGAAAAGGGAGCCAAATTTGGGCAAATTTTTTATACAGATTAATCTTTGAATCTCTCCCCCTCAACTGTCTCACCCAGATTGCTGGACACAGAGGCTCTTTTTCTGAATACAATCACTATCTAGGTTTGTCTTACCTCCCAAATATCCCATGTCAGTGTACCTATTATTATTTCATGAACTCATGCATATTGCTGGCTGAGCATCCCTAATTCAGACATCACAAATCTAAATTTTAAAAATCCAAAACTTTTTGAATGCTGGCATGATACTGCAAGTGGAAAATTCCATACTGTGAAACTTTGTTTCACGTGTGACATCACACAGGAGCAGCTGGATGGCCCAGCAGCTAAGAAGCCAGCTGAGACATCTGCACACCACAGGGATTCAAATACCTGGGTTTGTATTTTAGCCCCAGCTCACAATTCTACTTCCTGCTAATGCAGATCCTCAGAGGGACCAGGTGACGGCTCAAGTAATTAAGTTCTTGTCACCCAGATGCAAGACTTGGACTAGCTCCTGGCTTGAGCCTGGCCCAGTGTCAGTCACAGAAGGCATCTGAGGAGCGAACCAGCAGATGGGAGCTTTCTCTCTCTTTCTCTCTCTCTCTCTCTCTTTCTGCCTCTCAGATATTGTTTTAAATTTGAGAGGCAGACAGAGATATGAGATTATACAAAATTACCATCAGATCATGGACCTACGGTGTATATATGAGACATAAACGAATTTCAAATATAGACTCGAGTCAGATGCCCAGTTATCTCATTATGAATATGCAAATATTCTAAAATCTTAAAAGAATCCAAATCACTCTGGTTCCAGGCACTAGCAATAATGGATACTCAACCTGTGACATGTGGATGTGAGTCTGTGACCTTTCAGACAACCGAGATAGTACTGTAACCTCAAGATGATGCTTATTAAGCCATGAAAATCCCTATGCATGGAAATTCAGGCAGTGTGTCACTTGCAAAACAAGCAATGCAGAGGAAGGAAAACGTTTCTAAGATGGGACCCCAACATCAGAAAATCAGGTCTGCCTGTGTGTCCTCCTCAAGTCTATTTCTCTACTGTTCTTCATCTTAGCTTCTGTCCCTTTATACTCACATTAGTGAGCCACAGGGTCTCTAGGAGCCTTTTAACCTACAGCTGCTTTCACAGGGCACAGACTGGAAGAAAAGACAGTGGTGTGAACTTCCAGGAGGAAAGTCCCGCAGAGAACTCAGAGTAAACACAATACCACTGCTTATTTTCATAAACTGATGAAAACTGAGAAGGGAGGTTAACATGAAATTTTAAGTTCTCGTATTTTATATAATTCTACATTCTGGCATTTTGTACCAAATTGTGAAATACATAGTAAAAAGCCTTTTTTATATTTAATATTTCTAACAAAAATCCTGTCCTTTCTTGAAGCATTCTCTTATTTAAGATATATTTTTCTTGAATATCTCCTTTAAATTGTATAGTAAAAGGACTGTCTTATATTAATATAAGGAAGTAAAAATCCGAGGATTTCCCCTTTTCTGAGCTGTTTGGAATTAAACCACTAATGGAATAATGACATCCATACCATACAAAGTATAAGTACTTATTTTCTGCTGCTTCTAACTAGTTGTATGGAATTCTGATGCATTGTTTGTGCGGTTCACATCATCAGAAGACTCTCTGCATAGCTCAGGGAACTCTGCAAACACTGATTGCATGAAACTTCTCCGTCTGGCAAAAGAGAAGGGTCGGGGAAAAAAAAGATAAGGTTGTTTACGTCAGCAGCTCTTAGTCCCGGATGCGGCCTGAGTCAGCTGTGCCTTCGCTGCCTACTGGCCTCCTAGGACTGCAGACGCTTGGCGGGAGATGAAAGCAGATCTCCCTGCCGTCCGTTCTCTGCAGCCCGACTTGAATGAAGCAGCAGAGCGGTGTTTCACCCTGGGTACCCAGGCGTGTTCCAAATTAATTAGCATTCCATCTACGTCTAGTGCAATGTGGTCAGGCTGCAGGATTGCACCACAGGCCAGATCTCCATACTAGATAACAAGCAGCACACCCGCACTCAGCATCCGGGCCTGCCAAGGATTGTGGGAGGTAGAGAACCATCAGGAGGTCAGAGGCACAGGTGTCCCCAGATCACACTGGTTACAAGGAGGGTTCCTACCTCACTCACTTACAGGCTCACATCCACGTCCTTATAATTACTTCATATTCACCAGATAAAGGGACAGGACTGTCAAGGAACTATCCAAGGCAGAAATAACCAGAGAGAATACAGAAGGTCTGAGTTTTTTGAGCGTCTTCACTTGATTTCTCCTTTCTCAGAGATTTTAAGAAACATATGGAACCATATTTTGAGAACCTGCAAGTCACTGACACGTTTACATAATGGACACGTGTTACCATAGCAAATTAAGGGACATGCAAGACAGAGCTACAGGCATATTATGGCCTGAAAAATGCCACAATGATTATAGTTACAGCCTTCTACTTCTGGCATTCAAGGGAACATGGAATGACTTAGTGGAGAGTTATAATTAAGATGTACCCAATATAAAAATCTAGCATAGAAATAATTATGACTGGGAAATAAAGTCATAATTTAGGACCTGTGGTGTTTTTGAGGTTTATGTTGAATTTGGAAGTATCTAGAAATTAGGCTCTGAAGATCAAACATCTAATTTGAAAAACAAAAAGGGCACTTCTTACAGCTAACATAAGCCAAGACAGATTTAAATATCCATATTTTTTTAGTTTCTAAATGGTACTGGGAAGGAGACTATATTTGCAAAATAACTGACCATTCAAGACCAAAAATAACATTTTTAATGAATAGTAATACTACATATTCAAAACTCAATCTAATATAAAAAGTATACAGTACAATGTTATCAAACAATAATTGCTCAGTTAATGTTTACTGCTTTTAGTTGAAAATAAATGTAATACTTTCTCAATTAAGAAAAGCACAATGGGGTGTGTGACACTTCATGAACCATTAAGCACGTAAAGAAAAACTACAGAGCGTAACAAGGAGTTATCTGACTTAACATGATCACATTTTCAGTCACACGCAATGAAAGAATATTTGTTCAGATAAATCTAAATTTGGGTAATCAATGGAACTCAGAAAACTTTGGACCTGAAGCAAAAAATAAAATAAACAATAAAAACAATATGAACAATATGAAAAGGAACAAATATAAGATATACATTATATTAGATAAGCTGATTTTAAATAGGATATGTAGAAAAGGGATATTAAATTCTACCAAATGGTTTTTTTTCTGTGATTTTTTAAGGACAATTCTAAATAATAGGGCTATTTTCCCTTAAAATGGTCATATTTCATTACATTTAAATTCACATATGCTACCCAAACTTCTGCAACACTGCTCTAACTCTATTAAAGAATTCTAAGTATTCATCCTAGCAATAACTTTCTCACACAATTTTGGGTGTATAATATCGCCCACCACCACTCACTGCAGATAATTCACAAACACCCCAGGTGGTCCTCAGCACAGAGAGGCTGCTAGCTGCCATGATTTCCAGCATGCCAAAAAACATCAGTAAAAGAACAAATTCTAAAAAAGAAAGCATTTTTTTCTGACTCAAAGAGCTGCTTTAAGCACTACACATACATAGATTCCTAACTTTGATTCTTATAAGGAAAAATCCCCGAAGAGCATTAGTTCTAAAGTTCCCAATAAAATGAAGCCTTAGTAATTAACCCTCTTGTGTGTGGAATGAATAGCCAAAACAATCACAAAGACATTTCTCCTACTCTTGTTTCTTTTCAATATTCAGATATGAAAATTTTATTTGCTGTCTACCAAACATCCTAAATATATTTTTCTCAAATAAGTCATACTTTAATTAAAAATAATGGTCATATGTAATCACATGTTTTAGTTGAATTCATTCTTTAAAAATGTTTGGAACTTCAAAATATTATCAGTTGCTCAATAGCAGGCACCACTGTGACCTATTTCTCAATATGGATTCTCTCTTCTGCAAGCAGAAGGTCATAAAGGTACACGTGACAAATTCCTAAGCAAACTCTTAGAAAAAGAAAGCTCAGGAAGAGTGTAAGTCACAATCATTGCCTTTTACTCTTCCTATCTCAAAACAAAGCAAAAACACTGCTCTAACTCCAATTTTGGTGAAAATATGCCCACAATACACAAAACAAAAAAGAGGCCAAATGACACTTAAATTACTCTGTACTTCACAACTGTAGTTTTTATAATGAATCATATTACCAGGTCTTTTTTTTACCACAACATAGAAAAATGTCAAAAATGGATTGTGATTTAAAACGAAAGCTCACCTGCCTGTACTTCACCTTCACAGTTCTATGAACAGCACCCGGTTCCTACTGGGGAAACTGTTCTCCACTCCACCTGGCCCTAGTGAGGTTACCTTGTTCTCCTTCTCTGCCTGGCCCCTAATCCCTTGTCATGGGTGGGCATATTACTAGACTAGTTTAAGTAACACTGACATGATAACTGGTACAAGAATGACAAACAGCACAACATACAGCATAACACACAGAAATGAATAATGGAATCAGAGCCTTTACCTGGGACCACATACACTGATGCAGAAAGACAATGGCATGAACTTTTTTTTAGTGGGCTTGCTTATGTAGGCCAATAACACTTCTTTTGTTTCTCTCCCTTAAACTAGTATTAACTGCATTATTGTCACATGTGATCAAGAAGTTTAACACAGAGGTACACAGTAAGGCAGTAAAATCAAAGTTATAGGGTCAGTGTTGTGACATGCTGGGTAAAGCCACAGCCTGTAATGCCAGCCACCCACATGGGCGCCAGTTCATGTCCCAAGCTGCTCCACTCCCAATCCCACTCCCTGCTAATAGCCTGGGGAAAGCAGCAGAGAAGATGGCCCAAGTGTTTAGGCCCCTTCTACCCACATGGGAGATTTAGATGAAGCTCTTGGCCACTTGTGGCCATCTGGGGAGTCAACCAGGGGATAGAAGATCTCTCTCTCTATGTAACTCTGACTTTCAAATAAATAAATAAATCTTTTTTTAAAAATCAAAGTTATAAGAATTCAGAAATGTTTTTATTATTCACATATACTATATTATAGAAATATAAAATATATTTTCAAAAACTTGCAAGAATTTTATGTATCCATTGACAAATTAAGCAATGATTACTTCCCAACACATATCATACATTAGATTGAAAACAGGCGTTGGCAGAATACAGTCACAAGCCTCATACTTTGGGGCCGGCCCCTCGGTTCACTAGGCTAATCCTCCACCTGTGGAGCCGGCACACCGGCACACCGGGTTCTAGTCCCAGTTGGGGTGCCGGATTCTGTCCTGGTTGCTCCTCTTCCAGTCCAGCTCTTTTTTTTTTTTTTTTTTTTTGTGTGTGGCCTGGAAAGTGCTTGGGCCCTGCACCCGCAAAGGAGACGAGGAGGAAGCACCTGGCTGCTGGCTTCAGATCGGCACAGCGCGCCGGCCGTAGCAGCCATTTGGGGGGGTGAACCAACAGAAGGAATACCTTTCTCTGTCTCTAACTCTGCCTGTCAAAAAAAAAAAAAAAAAGCTTCATACTACTTCATACTATTAACGGGAAGAATGTTCTAATGAGGCATCTCATCTGTATTCAGTATTAAATACCTTTAGATAAAAAGAAGCCCCAACTCTTCTAATTAATAGTGATCCTCACATTATAGCCAGCACTCTATAACAGGAATCCCGAATGTATTTTTATTGTTGCTCAGACATCAGATTTTTCATCAAACCATGATTTTACAAACAGAGGCTTCCACAACTACACAGTCAACATTCACAGCACAGCCTGCTGAAACCACTTAAGCTAAGGTCTTATCAGAAAGTTTATTAGGTACCCAATTCTCCCATGAAAATGATTTACCTAGAGAAAAGGTGTGTTTGTACCATCTTCTTACTCCACAATAATATAGTTTTAGACATCCCTCTGAGATACTTTTCAAACAAAACAACAACAGACACTACTGAGAAAAACAATTTAGCTCCCAACGTCAAATGAAGCTTGTATTTCCAGCAGCATGGATGAAGTTACTTTTTGAAAAGTATATTGCATTTTTCTCTTTCAAAGTCATCCACTCCAGTTTTATTTAAATATCCTACGTGTATAGGTAGCCATTCTCCTCCCATTTACACTCCTGTATTTCCTATTAGGGACTTAGAAGCTCAGGCATGAACTGCCATCACTTAGGATATAACATTCCCAATTCTTTTAGACCAGAATTATTTATAAAACAAGCTTCACAACTGATTCGTCTGTTTCAGCTTAATACTTTCTGAGACATTTTTGTTTTTAAAAAATGTGGAAATAATTCCAAATAGTAATACATCACATGCTCCCCCTTTTTTGGAAATAAGAACTATTCTGTTCTATTCAAACAGAATAGTTTGATGTTTATTCTTTCCATATCATTCGCCAATCTGTGGTTTTGTTTTATTTGTAATGCTTTCATCCTCAACACTGTATTATGAAACACTAAGAACCCATAACATAAGACACTCTTATGTCAGTCTGGTCTTTAATAGTTCAAATAAAATTTATTTTCAAAAATAAGTCCCATAATCACCTTCCAAGAAACCAACACAAAAAGTTTTTTTTAACAGTCCATGGTTTTAAAGATAATTTGAAGTGAAAAACAGAAGTATATGCTTGGGTTTGTGGGCAGTGGGAGGGGAGGAGGAGTAAGAGGAGAAACAATGACTCAGTTCTGCAGTTTTCTAAGTGTGTTGCTGTCACCAGACTTGCAGCTCCCTAAGGGACATCCCCCACTGGGATTTTCTTTTGGCAAGCTCAGCTTCTCTCTCTCTGCCCTCCTCCACCTGGAACAGTTAACACTCTCCCCTTCTGCATCAACACACTGTCGACGCCCGCTTCTTCATACCAGTCAGAACAGCCAAGTTCCATTTGACACACCGCCCTCCCGTCCCGTTAATCCTATCTATGGTGAGCTCTGAGGCTCTCTTGGTTCTGTAGTGCTCACCAAATTTACCTTTCCATTTCCGGTCTCCCTTCCATCATGATAATAACAACACCTAGTATGTGCCAGCCAGCGTTTGCCATATCCCTCGGAGCTCAGCAAGAAACCAGGAGTTTATACCTAGAGGTTCAGCCCCTTCCTGCTTCTGACCTAATTCTGATAGGGCAGAGAGTTTATCAGATGCTCTCCTCATGGCCCTTGACCTAGTTTTATTCTGAAAGACTCAGAGTCCCAGTGCTGAAATAAGGACTGCTGTTCCCTCTTTAACAACTGGCTTTCTACTCTGAATCCCTCCTTAGTCCTGGAAGTTCCCCACCCTCCCCACTGCAAGCATCATGGCTCTCTTCTGAATGTGGGGTCCTGAAATTCTACTTTGCTTTTGTCATGGGAACACTCAGTGTTGTCTCCCAGTTGTTGCCTGGATCCTGATTTCATGGCCTGAGAGTCTGGAACTAGGAAACCCCAAATGCTCGCCTTCGGGTAGCAACACCACCCAGAAGTCCTTGTTGAACTCCCTGCTGAATCTGATCTTCTAACATCTCAGTGCCATGTCCTTGTATAACTAAGACTTTGATCGGGTGGCTTGCTGGCCACCTCTTCTGTGGACTGCCCTGGAGACACATCCGAGAGCCCATCCTAGCTCTGCCACTCACAGCTGCCCACCACTCCTAGTTTCCCACCAAACCTCTTCAAGGCCTGCTCTTGACTTAGATCACTGGTAATAATTAACCTCATTTAATTCAAAACACAGCTCAGTAAAATGAAAATCATCATCCCATTTAGTTTAATTTTAACCTTGAGAGAAACCACTTTACAGGACATAAGGCAGGTCTCGTGCCTAGGCAACAGCAGCTGAAACTCACACGCAGGTCTTCCTACTCCCAAACTCATACTGTCTCCAATTATACAAGGTTTCCCTTTAGTATATCTCACAAGACAACTGCCAGATACGTATACCTCCCCAACTTCCACATCCTCCTGTAAGTTAAGAGAACACTCCTCCTAAACATTCATGCTACCAGAGAAATCCCATACTCTAAATCAACCTTCTGTGATTAGCCGATTGTTTATGAACTAAGTGTCAATCCCCTATCCAAGTATGTAAAGGTCTCTATAATCTGGAATCCAACTATGTGTCAATTTACCTCCTCCACTCTCCATAATCCTAGCCCAACCACATTTCTTCCTGTGACTCAGCCACTCGGTCCAGGTTGTTCTTGAAGTTCTGTATTCTTGCTTCTGTTTAAACCTACTCCTAGAGGCAGAGCTCAGTTCAAATCCTACAATGAAAAGTCTGCTATAACTTTATAAAACCAAACCTATCCTCTGGCCAGGCCAACCTCCACTCCAGTCACATGGCATTCACCACCAATTCTGTCACAAAGTCCTTTTTTATCCCAGAAGGTGACTCACAAAAATTCCTTCAAGTCCCCACAGCAAACCTTACAGACTCCAAACCTGGAATCAGCAATCCTTTTAAGAACCTTTTGAAGACAGAATTTGTCATATTTGAGTGTTGTGTTAAGTGAATGAAAGAATAAGTTAATTGAGGAAAGAAGGGAGAAAAAGAGAAAATGTTTCTTCACAAGTATCTCCTTGAGATAATAATGAATTATAAACCTCCATATGTGCTGTGAAGATTGGAAATTACACCAACATTCCAAAAAGTGTTACTTATCATGTTTGCCTGGATAAAAATCTAAAAATGTTGAAACAATATCTTTTCCCCAAAGTTAAAACAGAATGCTTAAATGATTTTCTAGGGGCTGGCGCTGTGGTGCAGGGTTACCCGCCTGTGGTGCCATATGGGTGCTGGTTCAAGTCCCAGCTGCTCCATTTCCAATACAGCTCCCTGCTATTGTGCCGGGAAAGCAGTAGAAGATAGCCCAGGTTCCTGGGTCCATGCACCAACATGGGACACCAAGATGGAGTTCCAGGCTCCTGGCTTATGCCTGGCCCAATCTCAGATATTTCAACCATTTGAGGAGTGAACCAACAGATGGAAGATCTCTTCTCTCTCTCTCTCTCTCGCTCTCGCTCTCTCTCTGAATTTCAAATACATAAATAAATCTTTTTTAAAAATCAAGTGACTGAAAAAAGTCTTTGTTATGAATATCCTGCATGCTAACAATTTAATACTATGTAAAAAATTTACTTGATTTAGGCCGGTGCTGCAGCTCACTAGGCTAATCTTCTGCCTGCAGTGCCGGCACCCCGGGTTCTAGTCCCGGTTGGGGTGCCGGATTCTGTCTTGGTTGCTCCTCTTCCAGTCCAGCTATCTGCTGTGGCCCGGGAAGGCAGTGGAGGATGGCCCAAGTGCTTGGGCCCTGCACCCGCATGGGAGACCAGGAGGAAGCACCTGGCTCCTGGCTTTGGATCAGCACCGGCCATAGCAGCCATTTGGGGGTGAACCAACGGAAAAGGAAGACATTTCTCTCTGTGTCTCTCTCACTGTCTAACTCTGCCTGTCAAAAAAAAAAAAATTTACTTGATTTAGAAAACCATTTATTTATTTATTAAGTATTTATTTATTTGAAAGGCAGAGTTACAGAGACAGGGAGCGAGAGGAGAGTGAAAGAGATCTTCCATCAGTTAGTTCAGTTCCCAAATGACTAAAAGGGCTGGAGCTAGGCCAGGCTGAAGCCAGGAGCTAGGAGCTCCGTCAGAGTCTGCCACGTGGGTGACAGAGTCCAAGTACTTGGGCCATCCTCTGCTGCCTTTCCAAGCACAGCAGGGAGCTGGATCAGAAGCCGAGCAAGACTTGAACTGGCACTGTGCCAGCTTATCCTATGTCACAATGCTGAACCCAGTCACTTGATTTTTAAGTAATAAAAAAGACAGAACTACTACAGTGCTGCTTCTTTTTTCCAACCACAACAAAGAGTCTCCAAAATGAAACCCTGACCTCTGCTGATTAAGAAACTGATTGTAGACAAACAACATTTTAAGAACACAGGATATCTTAAACATAAAGGGGACAAGTCACTGCACTGTGGGGGCAAAGAGGGGTAACAAAGAAATCCATGTTATCCATTTTTCTCAAAGATTAACTTCAAGGAAATTAATATGCTGACAAACAATGAGATAAGATGTATTTACATAACATCTTTCAGGAAAGGCAAGGTTAATCCTCCACCTGCAGCACCTTTATCCCATTTGGGCACCGGTTCTAGTCCTGGCTGCTCCTCTTCCAGTCCAGCTCTCTGCAGTGGCCTGGGAAAGCAGTGGAGGATGACCCGGGTGCTTGGGCCCCTGCACCAGCAAAGGAAACCAGGAAGAAGCTCCTGGCTCCTGGCTTCGGATCAGCATAGCTCCAGCCATTGCAGCCATTTGGGGAGTGAACCAACAGAAGGAAGACCTTTCTCTCTGTCTCTCCCTCTCACTGTCTGTAACTCTACCTTTCAAATAAATAAATAAAATCTTAAAAAAAAAAAAAAGTCTGCTGACTTGTTTACTTAGTAGTTCAAATTATCCACACTTTTGCATTACCCATTCTTTGTCCTGTGTTTCAAAACTTAAATCACAGTTATAGAACAATTTTCCTGAACCCAACTATAAAACTATCATTTTTCACACTGTAATTTCTTCCTAAAAACTGAACACTATAATATACATGAACTCCTAGAATATTTGCATCTCTCTTCCATTCTGCATTTATATTTGGTTTGTCCACTAGAAGTACTGACATGTAATGGAACAAAATTATGTCTTCTCTGAAAAGCTCCATTATTTTTTAAGAGACCTACATGCTACTAAAAACAAATTCAATAAATCTCACTCTGTTTCTGCAAGACATAATCTTTAAAGGGAAATTTTAAATGCCAGAACCAAATGTTAGAAGAAACTGAGATTTTTCCCCCTTTAATAAACACCTAAAGATGAAAGGAAATGCTTTGGCTTGGAGAATACACATTATTCACCTCCATTTTAGGATGATGTTTACAAAAATATCATAAATACTTAATAGCAACTGTTCATAGTGCTTCTAGCAAAAGGCAGTGAAACGAAACATAAACCTCAGCTGTGAAAGCCCAGGAGTTTTGCTTTGCATTTCATCACTCTCCTTCCCCATCTCCTGCTCCAGGGAGCCCAGATTCTAATGATCACCAGAGACAGCTCAACTGAATTCCAAACAGAAATGTTATGGGCCCCAGTGAAACGATTTATCATTTCAATGTAAAGAACAACAATGGCAGTGGAAAACTCAGCCACTGGCTCAAGCTGCCCACCCGGCAGCTCAGAACAACCATCTTTGGAGGAGGGAGGGAACATGTATTCAATCCCAGCTTTTATTGTACATTTCTTCTAAAAAGTTTATAACACTTTCAAGGTATCCAGACAGTTAACTCTGTGCTCCAAAGGAGGAAGTGTTTGAGAATGTTATGAATATGAAATCACAAACTCAGGCTCAATACAGCCCAAGAGGCAAGAATTAGCACCAAATCATTTACAAGTAAAATCCAGATCTTCAAAATTACGCTGCATTTGCGATACCCAATCACTTTCTTTCTTAATCTCTTTATTCTAGAAACTGACCATTTGTGCTGCATATAAAGATTACTTTTTATGGTTAAAATATGTATAAAATGATCCACCTTTCCTGTCCCCCTGGGATATACTCACAGAATTAATTATTCCTTTAAGGGCTTGAAATCCACCTTTGACAGGGAAAACTTGTTCCTTGGAATCAGCAATTTTTTCAAGCTTTGGAAAAAGGAAGAAAATTTAATTAGGATGCAGCAGAGACATAAAACTTCCCAAACGTAGCCACTGTGTTTCAGTTTGGTCCATCTGACACATCACTCCACAGCATACATTTGCCAGTGTGATCTGGGGTCAAGGTCAGGAAATGAGAGAGGGCGGTGATGCCAGTGTTACTTTAAATGAATCACTGAGATCAGTGAAACCCCTTTATGGGGCCCCAAGCTGCAATTTCAGGACAATACAGAGTTCTGATAGCTGCTAATGGCACAAGACTCAGGAGGCAAACCCAGGCTCAAGCAAAAATTTAGACATAAGGTGATTTTGCGAGTGAAAAAAAAAAAAAGCAGAACTCTCAAAACTTCATGAAAACTCAATTCTCCAAAAGAAAATTATTAAAGATTTCTCTTAAATGGACTTCTCAAATCCTCTACACCTACAAGTCAGGTATTAAATCAAAGTAAAAACTCTAAATTAAATTGACATAATAATTTTGTTTGTTGGATTAAAGGAGTATTCATAACAATCCAAATTCATCCAAATGAATCCAAATGTGTACTTTAATTCCTCAAAACAAATAGAGTGTTCAAGAAATGCAGTTTTACTTTTGGTCACGAAGCCTATCAAAATTCTCATATTAGTAAGGTAGAGCTCATTAAACGGCCACTTTATAGAAAAACTGATATCATTTTATAGAAAACCTTTAACAAGTGATTATTGTGAACAGGTGAAACTATCCTGAAAAGACAAGTGTGTGATTTAAATTAAAGCGTTCCTATCTGTTGTAGCTCACCTGAGCTTGTTCAAAGTCAAGGACACCCACACAATACACACTAGCCCCAAGGGATCTGGATATTTTTGCCTGTTGAGAAAAAGCGGAAGCGAATTATTCAAATATCCAGCTATGTATGCAGAGACACATATCCATGTACAGTGGGGTGGAGAGAACAGTTTCAGTTCAATACTCACCTCCTTCTCTGCATATGATGGCACCAGACCGTCCAACTTACCATCTGTCAGAGCAATTATGATACTGGAGGTTTTTAAGCCTCCTGCTTTCTGAATTTGTTCATTCGCCTGAAAATGAAGAATAATTATCCAACTCACAATTTAATTTTAACTTTTAACCAGCATGTTCCATCAAGCTGAATTTTTAAGTCGGACAAAATCAAAATACTACTGACTAGATTTTGAAACAGGGTATTTTGTGTTGGCTATTTTATCTGAAATATGCATTTAGTCACATGATAAAGTAGTTACTATTGTGTTTTAATGATAATAGATTTTGGGCCTCATCTGAACATAACCACTGAAAAAAAATTGAAAATTCCTTAAAAATGAAAACGCCATCCAAATTCGAATCACCACAGTAACTTGTTTTGCACTAGTCTCATCTTTAGCACAATGAAAAGCATCTTTAAAAAAAAAAAAACTTGCCTACAGAAAACTAGGTGATGGGCTTTTACACTTTGCTAGGGAACTGCATTTCACTACAGAGGAAACAGTTCTCTCCCACACTTAGAAATGAAAAAGAACTTACTAGTTTCAGTCCTTCATGGATATACGTCTCTCCTACAGGACTAACACTCTTTAAATCCTCCAAGCCTTTGGTGATTTTGCCCCTGAAAATAATGTACAATATTCAATGAAAGAAAAGTGAGCAAACATCACAATAAACACCTCTCGAAAGACCCCGCAGAAACACAAGCACATTTTCCTTAGTAAGAACCAGAGTAAAGGAGTGGATTTGTGGGCAGATGGCTCCACAATACTTCTTGTCATTTTAATATGTACTTAATAATGTCTACAAGATTAACTACAAACAAAAGTACTAAAAATGTCTGGAAAAAATCTAAGTATATTCTAGGCATTCTGAACTAAGAACAAATATCTTCATTTTTTTTTACTAAATTCTAAGGAATAGCACAAAACTACAAGGATTGAGTAGCTCAGCTTCATTGCAAAATTATTCTCAAAACACTCTCCCACCTCTTTAAAAGTAGAAAAATTTTCTTTATTATCTGTGACTTCCTAAAGCACATTACTTAACGCTCACTTACAGAGAGCAACCTTTTTCCACTCTAGCCTCTCAGAGTCCTCAGTCTCACAATTTATTCAGTTTTGTGGCCCTTCTCCCCCGTCCAGACACCAGCACCTTCTCTTAAATAAGGTAGATCCTTAACGCATATTTAATGGGTAAACGAAAGAACAGAAGGATGGATAAATGGACAAGTGGGTACTAAACTCATGGAAGAGGCAATATGAATGAAAAAGATGCAAAACCATAGAATAATCCTTTTCATCATGACTAATTAATTGTCCCAATGGATTATGTCTAAATATACTACCAAGAGCTCTTCACTGTGTATGGATAAGGAAAGACCTAATATGTTTAGAAATTTTTTTAGATTGCAAACCCCTTTAAAAATAAATAAAACTACAAAAATATTAAGAGATAAATCAAATATTGTTGCAAAAAATATTCAAAACAGATCAGAAGACTCCTTCTTAAGACACTCGTTCCAGAATTTTAGTTTTTCAACAGAAGCAGCAAGAAAAAGTGTCTTTTTAAAGTTCTTGAAATGGTAAACAGAACGACAAGCTTTTAAATAAAACATGGAGAGCATCCAAAGGTGAGAGAAGAAGGAGATGAATTCTAAAAAGCATTATCTCAACAACAAGGAGTTTACTACTGGTGTTAAACTCAAAATTTATAAGTATGTGCATGTATACATCAGATGCCATTATAACACATGCCAAAAATAGTAAAAAAAAAAAAAAAAAAAAAAAAAAAAAAGTTGTCACTGAAATACAGTGCTCAAATACTGGAAACAACTGAGCCACTCATCAGAGATGCACACATATTTGTGAAAATTATTATCATGTAAGCTCTCCATCTCCGGAAAGTTCTAGAAAACAGACAACTTTCAAGGTATGAACCTAACCTTCCTTCTTCCTGGTCCAGTCCTTTCTACCAACACACATCGGTTGTCTCACTGCATACTTGGTTTAATATCTAAGTATTCTATACTTTTCCCTAACTTCATTACACTCTCTCCTAAGATGCCCCAAGTTTTCTATTCATACTTATATTCAACTTCTACTACGATGAAAAGTTTTGTTTCTTTAAAACATTCTCCTTTAAAAATGCTTAACAAGTTTGATTATTTTCATTCATATTTTCACCTCTCAACTAATCTGGAAGGTTACAAAAGGCTATTACCATGTCTTTTGTTTATGATGTCTCCCCTTATACTTCACTTATTATTTATTCTACAATACTTTTTGCAAAGTAAGTGTTCAATAATTTTTTAAATGCATCAAAGAAAATATTCATAATTCCCCAGATGATGGAGTAAATTACATGATTTATAACTTGTTTTATCCAAATATTTATGTTTAGTATCTACAGAAACAATTTGAAACTGATTCTGTCTGAATGCAGATACAAACCAAATATTTGGGGCTTCCCAGAGATGAGTGGCAGCGTGTCCTCAAGCAGTAATGCTGGCTGCCAAAAGGGAAATGAGAAAGACAACTGAAATGCGAGTTTACACAAACAGATTTTGCTTGGTAAAAATATCCTTCTTCACTCAGTTCAGATCAGCTCACCATTACTCTTTTTTTAAGATTGATTTCTTTCTTTCTTTCTTTCTCTCTCTCTCTCTCTCTCTTTCTTTCTCTCTCTCTTTCTCTCCCTCCCTCCCTCCCTCCCTTCCTTCCTTCCTTTCTTTCTTTCTTTCTTTCTTTCGAAAGATGGAGTTACAGAGACAGAGGCAGAGAGAGAAAGAGAGAGGTCTCCCATCCGCTGGTTCACTCCCCAAATGCAACAGCCAGAGCTGAGCTGATCCAAAGCCAGGAGCCTGGAGTTTCTTCCAGGTCTCCCATGTGGGTACAAGGGCCCAAGGACTTGGACCATCTTCTACTACTTCCCCAGGCCATAGCAGAGAGCTGAGTGGAAGTGGAGTAGCCGGGACTCAAACCAGTGCTCATGTGGGATGCCGGCACTGCAGGTGGCATGTTTATCCACTACACCACAGTGACAGCCCTCACCATTACTTCTAAGAATCAAATGACCCCACAAGACTCAAACCTGAAGGCATGTGTAGGATTTGCAGTCTTTTGGAAAGGTGAGCCTCTGCTGGCCTATTCGGTAGAAGAGACAGAGCACTTTGTGGTATTCTGTCTGTACCCACACCTGCCCCCATAACAGGCCAGGCTACACTGACTCCCATGACTACTTCTGCCACTGCACAATCGCAAGAGCCCCTTTGACATGGGACTGGTCAAGGAGTTAGATTAGGGTCATGAGCTGGAAGCCACACACCCCCCCTTACCCCCATGTACGCTCACCTGTATCTACCCACCTGTGAATCAGATTATGTCACCACTATCCTTTGGAAGTAAGAGGAGAACACTAGGCCTCTCTTGCCTTCCCTGCTCTTGCTCCCATGAACTCTTACCTGTGCTCTCCGTCTAAGGGTATGGAGTTCCCGCTTTACCCTTCTTGGCCCACTCTCCCTTAATAAAGCCCTCACATTCCTGTGTATTCTTCCTACCCTCTAAATAAATTCTAAACCTTATCACGCCACATGCCTTATGTGAGCTGGTGCTCAGAACTCTCCTCTAGGTAAACATCAAGAATCTGAAATATTAAATTTTGTCTAATTTAGCCCATAACACCTTGGCCACAATCAATGATATCAACACACAAGTCTTGGTCTTACACTTCTTCCAGGGTAACTGCCCAATGGGTAGACCTGTTATTAACCAACAGGACGTCACTTTAGAGAAAACAGAAGCCACAATAAGGGAGGGCAGATCTTGGGCTTCCAAAGGATGCCAAGGAACTCAAAATAAATCCTAAGTTCTTTGGGTCAGTGTTGTGACATAGCAGGTAAAGACACCACCTGCCATGCTGGCATCCTATATGAGTGTATAGTCGTGTCCCAGCTGTTCCACTTCCAATCTAGCTTCCTACTGATGGCCTGGGAAAAGAAGCAAAAGATGGTCTAAGTACCCAAGCCCCTAACACCCATATGGGAGAGCCAGATGAAGCTCTTAGCTCCTGGCTTCCGCCTGGCTCAGCACTGGACACTGCAGCCATTTGGGGATTGAACCAGCAGATGGAAGAGCTCTCTTTCTTTCTCTCCCTCTCCATATATAACTGTGACTTTCAAATAAATAAATAAATCTTAAAAAAAAAAGTTTTAAGGGAGCCGGTGCTGTAGTGTAGCGGGTAAAGCAGCTGTGTGCAGTGCTGGCATCCCATATGGGTGCAGGTTTGAGTCCCAGCTGCTCCACTTCCAATCCAGCTCTCTGCTATGGCCTGGGAAAGCAGTAGGAGATGGCCCAAGTCTTGGGCCCTTGCATGCATACAGGAGACCTGGAAGAAGCTCCAGGTTCCTGGCTTTGGATTGGCTCAGTTCTGGCTGTTGCAGCCATTTGGGGAGTGAACCACCAGATGAAAGACCTCTCTCTCTCTCTCTCTCTCTCTCTCTCTGATTCTGCCTCTCTGTAACTCTGCCTTTCAAATAAATAAATATTTTTAAAATAAGTAAATAAATAAATATTTTTAAAATGTTCTAAGGTTCTCAATGAATAAAGAAAAGCAAACAATTAACTAAAGAAAAGCAAAATTATGTAGCACAGAACTCATCCACCCACCCTGTGATGTTAAACCAAACTCTAAAGGAAAGCAGGGTAGGGGGCGGGTGAGCGATTTTAGAAAGATAAAAAGATTTGTTATACAGATAAACTCAAATCCAACATCATCTTAAAGGTCAGCTTCACTGACTTTGCCTTTAAGGTTAAGTCTTCAGCTACCAGCAATGGTATTATTGAAACTGTTTCAGTATTTGTTATGAACCTGTTGTCAAGGATGTTGCTATCCTGAGCAGGACAGCCCCTATGAGGTCTCATAGCAGAAGTTTCTTTATCACCCCTGAGTAACTAACTGTTGCTACACATTTCCTCCTTTCAGCTACTCAGAACTATGCAAATAAGGGAAGCCCATGGTAAAACTTCTGACTCATTAAGAAAAATTCTTTCAAGTCCCTATGATTATCCCACTGCTTCATCCTCTTTTCTAAGATCTTAAATTTCCAAAATTTAATAATTATTCTTTTGTATTCAGTCTCAAATACTTTTTGCAAAGAAGTAAGATTTAAACAAATGAAATGATATGTTTAACCTCTGGTTTTTTAAGAAGCTGAGAATCAGAGGACCAAATTCTACAGTCCTCTGGAGAAGGGAGGAGGAGGAGAGGGAGAAAGGGAAGAGGGAGAGGGAGTTGTCAAGATAGGCCATCATCACATTTAGTCCCAGTTCTTTGATTAGGGCTAAGTCCCATCTCCCAGAAATATCATTATCTCTCTCTCTCTCTCTCTGCATCTCTCCTTCTCTCTCTGTAACTCTGCCTAACAAAAAAGAAATAGCTTTATGGCCCCTAACTCTACCCTCTACACTTTAGTTCTACTTTCTTAGTCATCTTTCCTTTTTCATAAGAAATAGTTCACATTTGTAACACCTTCCTGCCCATAGGAAGATGGGGTCCAGAAGTCTCTTACATTTTGAAATAGCTGTTTCTTTAACCCAAGCTGATGAAAGTCCTTTAAAATTCTTGTGAGATGGCTGAATATCAAATTGTGATTCGTCTATCAGACAAAAGCCACATGCACAAAATTTCTTCAAGAGGTTTCTTTCCACTTTAGGCAGTAAGTGCGATGAAACCCAAACCCAAAGGATGCTTAGAAGTTCTGCTGTTTGCCAGAGGCGCACCTTTAAGATTCTTATAAGTCTCTTTGTCTAGAGGAGAGAGGATCAATAAGTCATACTCTCAACCCTTTCTGAGGTCCTACAAGTCTCTTTCAGCTGCACCCTTAATTGCCCAGTGTTGCCACATTTTACAGGTAACAATTTAGACCTGACTGATGTAAAACCATTTTTTTAAAGATGTATTTATTTTATTTATTTGAAAGGCAAAGTGACATGAGAGAGAAGGGGCAGAGAGAGAGAGAGACAGAGAGCTCTTCCATCCACTGGTTTACTCCCTAAATGGCTCTGATAGCCAGGGCTGAGCCAGGTTGAAGCCAGGAGCCAGGAACTCTTATTTGGGTTTCCTACATGGGTGGCAGGAGCCCATGAAGTAGGACCATGCTTCCACTGTTCTCCCAGGCACATCAGCAGGGGGCTGGATCAGAAGCAGAGCAGCTAGGACTCAAACCCCAGCTCTGACATGGGATGCTGGCATCGCAGGTGGCAGCTTAACCCACTGTGCCACACCACCACACCCATGACTAGTTCTTAAACTGGAAGAATGCTCTGCCAAGGGAGACTACAAGTGAAAGTTTTAATTTCAAATCTATCACTTCCTGCCTCTCTATACTTCCTCTACAGCCTGATTTAAAACTAAAAAGATCCTTCTTTGGCTTGTATCACTTCTTTTGTGTGTCACTACGGGAAATAAGGAAGCCAACTTGCACCTTCAGAGGTCTGTCTCGAAGTCTCCTTAGCTATTCCCATAAGTTGATTGCATACATTCTGTATTTCCCACATTCTCACCAAACTTTCCACGATTACAGAATTGGCCTCTGTGCTTCTGTCTGCAGTAACCACTGACGCGCTGCTGCCTTTCCAATTTTCACTACCAATCTCCTCGAGGTCTTTCTGCGTCCATCCTAGCCACAATGTCTATCATTTGTTTGTTGTTGTTTTATAAGATTTATTTATTTGAAAGTCAGAGCTAGAGAGAGGGGGAGAGACAGAGAGAGATACAATATGTTTTGATTCCCTATTGCTGCATTAAAAGTTACCCCAAAGTTAACAGTTATAAATAAGAAGGATTGCTTCTCACGGTACTGTGCATTCAATGAGTGGTTCTTGGGCTTCCCATGTGGCCAGGTGGGATGCTGAAAAGGCTAGAAGACCTTCAATGTCCTCATTCACATAGCTGGCAAGTTGGTACTGGGGCTGGTGCTGGCTGTAGCCTGAGAGCTCGGCTAGAACCACTGGCCAGGGTCTTGATTCCTCTCCACAGAGTCTCCCCACAGAGCTAGGCTGGAAGTCCTCCTAGAATGGTTGTTCCAAGGTAGTCCAGGTTTTTATATGGTAGTTGGTTTCCTCATTAAGAGCCCTTCAGAGGAAACTGGCATGTGTTACTCAGTGGCAGGCTTGGAATTGGAACTGGCACGATTTCATCTTCACATCTGCTGCATTCTATTAACTGAAGTCAGTAAACACCTGGCCCAGATTCTTAAATGTATGTGTGTATGTATGTATATAAAATATATTCTAGGGGCCAGCACTGTAGTGCAGCAGGCAAAGCCTCTGCCCGGGTGCTGGTTTCGAGTCCCGGCTGCTCCACTTCTGTTCCAGCTCCCTGCTAATGTGCCTGGGAAAGCAGCAGAAGATGGTCCAGGTGCTTGGGCACCTGCACCCAGGTGGGAGACCCAGAGGAAGCTCCTGGCTCCTGGCTTTGGTCTGCCCAGGTCTGATCATTGGGGCAGTATGGGGGAGTGAACCAGTGGATACAAGACATATCTCTTTCTCTTTCTCTCTCTCTCTCCCTCCCTCCCTCCCTCTCTGCCTCTGTCTCTCTGTAACTCTTTCAAATAAATAAATAAATCTTATATATGTATATCATAATATATATATATTCTATCATCTTGAGAACTAACAGGTTTTTGTTATACTTTACTTTACATAACAACCCACTATTGTTCAGCTCACATGTCACTCCACAACTAACACTCACATAGGTCTTTGGGGTCCATAATTCAGATCAATAAATACAAGGTGTCAGTCCAAGATCCAAAAATAGCTACTCACAAAGTAACCTGCACAATCTGAGTTTTGTGGAAAATTTTCTCCAGTTTCGTCTGCACATACCAAATTGTGGTATTCAACTCACACCTGAAGTTCATGCCTGATGCATTTTGCATATTTTTACTCCATTTTCCTGCTCACTGCCTTGTTGAGCCAGGAGAAATCAACCCCAGCATTTTACCACTGCTGTGCACCAGGTGTCTTGCAGGCATAAGTAACAGTATACAGAATCTTCCAGGGCATACTCAAAATCAGATGGAGGACTTGACTGGAAGGAATTATTAACATTTCCATCACTGGAATCTGAGGTACTGCCATAATCAGAACCCCTAGGGTTAGCATGCATTGTGGCCGAAACAGACTTTTCTAAATAAGAGTACCTTATTCCCTAATAAAATTGCTTTTTTTTTTCTTGCTTGCTTTTACCAACTCAACTTAGGGCACTTCCTCTTACCACCTAACCAGTCTGAAAGAATAGAGGAAATATAAACGGATGACTACGCTTTTGAATTATGACAGAATTCTGAGTAATGTGAGGGCTGCAGAAGGGGAACTCAGGAAGTGTGAGTCAGTACCGTGCACTGGTTAGGTGCTCACACTCAACACAGACTTGGGTGTGAATCCTAGCTTCAATTGCTGGGCTGGGTCACTGTGAGCATAGACCCTTGACTCCTTAAGCACAAATCAGCATCCCAGCACATGCACACCACGAGCTGTTAACATCCAAGCACAATGACTGCAATGGGTACACTGACAACCTCCAAGTTCCACTTGAGCCTCAGCCTCCTTCCCACCCACTCAATAAGACAACAAAGAAAGAAAAAGAAGGAAGAACTGGAAAAATTCAGAGAAATATTAAAGGTATGCAGTTGCAAATAGGTGACAGAGGAAAAGAAAGAAAAATGAACATAGCTATAACATTTGTTATGTACCCTGCATGCATCAAACTCGAAGGTCTTGCGTGCGTTATATGCATCTAATTGTGTTAACATTGTCATATGGTAGGAACAGTTAGCTCCTTTTAAGAGGCCTAGAATTGTGGAGCCAGGGGTTAAGTAACTTGTCCAAGATTACTCAGCTGGTATGCAACTCCTGCATCTACTTGATGCAAGGTCCAATCCTGGTCTTTCCATCGTTCACAGGGAGCCAATCAGGATCCTCCAAGGGAACAGTTGGATTCACTCTATTCTGGAATGCTTTTTCTTTCTAATCCCTGAATTCCATCCTGATTCCAAGTTAGCTATCTGTGGCCACAGAAGAAATCAGTAACTTTTTTCTTTTTAATTTCAGCATCCGTAAAATTTTAACAAATAAATTCTTATTGAAATAAAACCAAGCAACCTAGAACTGTGAGGTTCTCACACCTTCAATCTCACACCTAAGACAGTGTTTATTTCTATCAGTTGTTGCTTAGCTTCCAGACTTTCTGTGCATTTGTGATCACACACTCACACGCACATGCATGCATGCACACACACACACACACCCCTCACATATATACAGTTAAGGATTTTGCTTTGTTTTTACAAAAACAAAGTCATACTAACAATGTTCTGTAACTTGTTTGATTGATTTAATATATCTTGTATATATTATGTCAATACATATGAATTTTCCAATTTTTGATAACTCCATAGTATCCTATTTTATGTATCTATGATAATTTAATTATAGTATCATCAATGGATGAGCATTCAGACTGAATACAGTTTTTCACTATTATAAACAATGAAGTAGTTAATTTTGCACATATACTTATATTTGCATGTTAATGCCAGTATTTCAGTGGGACATAATCCTAAAAAGTACAATTGCTATTAGGAACCTTCTAGATACTGCCAAATTTCCCTCCAAAATGGATGTATATAAGTTACCAATTGTAGACAAAAGCCTATTTTCCTAAATAAATTTTAATTCACCTCTTAAGGAGTTAGAGGAAACTCTTTCAAATATTAGAAATGTATATATTGTCTAAACTTAATTAAATGGCTTCTCTATAATTTCTTACAAGTTTGCTTAAGGAGTATTTTTTCATAAGTAATTGATTATTGTGCTCGTGTCAAACAATCATATGTTTTTTTTCAATTTAGGGGCAAGAGTATTGAAAAGGAAGTTGGAAATACTTATAAATAACTTATGAGAATATGGATGAGAAAAATAGCAAATATAAGCCATCATATATCATTGGCATGATTTTTAAGAGACATTCTATGCTAGCAGTTAGTAACTCAGGTTGTACAGTCAGACCAACTCAATTATTCATTTAACAAACATTTACTAGCATCTACTGTGCACCAGATTCTATTTGAGGTGCTGGAAAAAAATGAATGACAAGACAAATAAGATCTCCTTGCTTTTATGTTTACATTAAGGTCATGGAAATAAAAATAAGTTATTTAATTTACAATTTTAATTTCAAAACGTGACAGTCAAACAGAACATTCTAAGAGATTACTGGGGAGGAAAGGAGGGGTTCCTTTAGAGGTATTGGCCAGGCAAGGCTCCTCAGAGAGGTGACACATGCAAGGCCAGCCAGGGAAGAGCCAGGGCAGGGGAAGAGTGAAGGCACTAATGGGGACAGACACGTGACCTGTCCCAGGAATGGGAAGAAGGTGGGTCGGGCTGGATGATGTTGAAGGAGAGGACTGGGTGGAGGAAATCAAGCAGAGCTCTGAGGGCACCAGGATGCACTTGCTTTTTATTCTAAGCCAATGCTGTTCTAAGTATGAGAGTGGCAAGATCTGCTTTAAAATATGATTCTGGTTAATGCACTGCTTGACACTTGTTAATTGTGGGTGCTTGGACAAGCTACATGGCCTTTCTCAGCTCCAGTTTCCTCATCTGTAGAGAGATAATAACATGTTCTCTTACATGAAATGCTTAGAAGGATTAACTGAAACAATGCGTGAAAAGTACTTTACACACTGCCTAGCACATAGTAATTGCTCAGTAAATGTTTTCAACTACATCCCTACAAACAACATTAAGACACTATCCAACAGAATTGACCATAACTCACTACTCCCAATTATGTAACAGAATAACTAAAAGTATCTTTTCAAATTAGCACTTATTCCAAATTTTGTGACATCCAGAGGCTGGATATTTCCTTACTTAATCAACACCAGGCGGTTTCCTCTTCCTTGACCCTATAATGCAACCCTGGAATGCCCGTGTGGATGGGCACACCCCCTGCTCACTCACGCAGTAGATTATTCACCTTTGCATAATCCCTAAGGCTCACAGCTCACAGCCTATCTTAAGGAGATAACCAAGTAGGTAGGTAGGTGAATGAATGAACAGACATTTGGAAGATAAAAATCATGAGGCTAAGAAAAAGAAACGGAGTATGTTAAATTGAGCTATTGATCAGAAGTTTTTAAATGATGAGAACATAGATTGTATAACTGATAGTTTCTTGCATGCTTACTCTGTTCATGCAGTTCCGTACTGCCAGGCACCATGCTGAAATCATAACAAGACACAGTTCGGTCATAAGTAATTACTGCCTGCCAGTCTTGCCTCATCGCTGCTGAAAATCTTTAGCAACACTCAGAGAAACACGAAAGCACGACTTCTCATATTTACCAAGGTACTAAAGCACTATGAGTAACGGAGCCAAAATTGTGAAACCTGCTGTACTTGACATTTGCTTTTTTCTTTTTGCTTAACTTTGGCTTGTCTCACGCACCCAGATCTACATGTGAGTGTGACACATGCTATCAGGAAAGCAGCTATGTAAAATTCCTGTTTCTAGCTTTGAAACAAAGATCTGCAAAAGGTGTGGGAACATGTGCTCAGTGGTCTTCCATCTAAATATGCAAACTGTTACTACAAATAGACATTCTTTTTTTTTTTTTTTTTTTGACAGGCAGAGTGGACAGTGAGAGAGAGAGAGACAGAGAGAAAGGTCTTCCTTTGCCGTTGGTTCACCCTCCAATGGCCGCCGCGGCTAGCACACTGCAGCCAGCGCACCATGCTGATCTGAAGCCAGGAGCCAGGTGCGGGTTCAGGACCCAAGCACTTGGGCCATCCTCCACTGCACTCCCGGGGCCACAGCAGAGAGCTGGACTGGAAGGGGGGCAACCAGGACAGAATCCAGCACCCGGACCGGGACTAGAACCTGGGGTGCCAGCGCCACAGGCGGAGGATTAGCCTATTGAGCCGCGGCGCCGGCCCCAAATGGACATTCTAAGATGTGATGATTGTTTACAGCCCTTGTCTCTACTGTTGAGGAACAGTGTTTTTTTCTTCATACTATTTGTTGAACTCTTAGTGTAGGGTAAACCTTTTGAGTATAAAGTAAACTGAAAATTGATCTTTGTAAAAATTAAGAGTGGGAATAGGAGAGGGAGGAGGAAGAAGGGCTGGAGCATGGGCCGGGGGGTGGGGGGCGGCTAGGGTGAGAAGTATCTCTGTATTCCCAAATGTGTATGTATGAAATACATGAAACTTGTATATCTTAAATAAAATTTTAAAAACATGTGTAATTGGTGCCAGCACTGTGGTGTAGCAGGGAAAGCCGCCGCCTGCAGTGCCGGCATCCCATATGGGTGCTAGTTCGAGTCCTGACTGCTCCACTTGCGATCCAGCTCTCTGCTATGGCCTGGGAAAGCAGTAGAAGATGGCCCAAGTCCTTGGCCCTTGCAACTGCGTGGGAGACCTGGAAGAAACTCCTAGCTTTGGACTGGTACAGCTCCAGCCGTTGTGACCACCTGGGGAGTGAACCAGTGGATGGAAGACATCTCTCTCTTTCTCTCTCTCCCTCTCTCTCTCTATCTCCTCCCCACCCCCGCCTCTCTGCCTCTCTGTAACTCTGCCTTTCAAATAAATAAATAAATCTTTTTTTAAAAAAAAAAGTGTACTGGAAGAAAAGCAATTCCATGTTCAAATATGGAGGACCAAAGAAATTTGTGAAGTTATAGTTTACTTAAATAAAAAAGGGCAATAAAATAGAAGAAAATAATATCCTTTCTTGGAGATTTTCTGATATGCAAAGTACCTTTCTATGCATTCTCTTGCTCTGATCGTCACAGCTCTCCAATGAAATGTGGCAGATTTTATGTCTGCATTTTATAGACATAAAAATTGACACACTGATTTGATAATCTGCCCCAGGTTCCAAATCAGTAAGTGGCAAAACCAGAACACTCATCAAGCTTTCTCAGTGTATTGCCTGCAACCCCAAACTAATTCAACATACCACAGTATTGAAATTCATTAAAACCAAAAGTATTTCTATTTTGAAAGAGGTAGAGAAGCCAGCTTCATTTTGGAATAAGTTGCAAGGAACTTTATTAAAATTCCTCCTGGAGTATTATAAATCATTCCAACTAGGGCAACATTCCCTTTATATGAGCATAATTCTTCCATGATCATTAAAATACTACATATTCCCTAGCTCCAGATGAGGATGAGGATGATATTTATACACATCCCAAACACTGTCCTATATACTCACATTCATCAACTTCGATTCTTATTTCAATACCCTTATAATTTATGTATTACTGTCATCGCCATCATCATCATCATTGTCATTACACAGGGAACAATTGAGACATCAAGAAGTTCAGCAATTTGCCCTTGACCATTTAGCTCGTCAGTAGACTGGCTCCAGTGACTTCACTGCAACATTACTCGGCCTGTCAAAGAGAAACCTTTCTCCTCCAACCCCTTGCAGTCTCCCTCCTATGACACTCAACAACTGCTAAAGGAAGAATCTTTAACTTAAAGATTCAAACTCGCTCCGTGCCTGTGGAAGCAGTACCAGTCTGTTCTACCAAACACTACGCTTCACCTTCAAAGTGCCGGAGGACCTATATGCAAGTGCTAAGCAGAGACCCTGGCACAACGTATGCATCTGCCAATTACTAACAGTCTTGCACATCTTCTACCGCTATGCTAAGAGCTCTTCTGTATATATGCACACCACAAGCATTAAAATTGTTCTTTTGGGGGGCCATAGGGGATGGCTTGGGTCCAAAGCCAGTTTTTTTATGGAAATTTAAGCTGGACAATTAAGAAAACAAATTTTACCAAAGCAAGAACTACAGAAAGCTGCTGTACATGTTGTGTTACTCTGGCCCTGATGACACCCATGTATACACAAGAAAGGAAGGAGCGAAAATATTGGGGAAATATCAACAAGAGAGAGATCCAAGGCCAGATTCACAAACTGCAGAGATATTTATTGTCCAGAAAAAGGAAAACTTTAAGCACAAAGAAATTATAATTTTTAAAATCAATAAGTTACAACAAGTTCTTTCCTTGATCTCCTTTAAATAGTATACTTCTTTGACCTTCTTAAGAGAAAATTAACTTACAAAAAAGAAAGCTAGTCACACAACTTTTCAAATATCCACACGTCATCCAAAACACTAGCCTAAAATTACACGCTAAAATTACATCTTGGAGATATTTGATTTCAAAATATTCACGCATTCATTCTTCCTCTTATGTATTCAACACGAATTTATTGGGCACAAGATACCTTACATAGTTTGTGTTACAGGAAATAGAAGAATGAAGGAAAGCTCGCCTCCCACTATGGATTTCATAGTCTAAGAAGCAAAACTGACCCCATGCAAAGTAGTGGTTCTTCAAAACATGTCAGTGACTTCTAATTTGCCACACTGTGTTCAAATAACAGGCACAGAAATGATTAAATGAAATACCATGACACTGGCTTTTCAAAGGCTGTACCTTTTTAAAGCACTAAGGAGACAGGTATTTCAAGTTCCTTTATCAGCATGACTGTATTTAAATAGCATCAGTGGACCTCAGAGAAAACTTAGAAACCCAGGCTGTCTGCTGAATCCAGTAAGTTACCTAAACAGATCCACAAGTTTGCCCTCCCCAGTGTTCTTCCAATTCCTGGCTGATTAGTGTATCACATCTAAACAAGAAAAATGTAGAACTCCTTGCAGTAACAGAGCGGGGAACACTGGGACTTAGTGAACACACCACTAAGGCAGGGATCTGGGTTTCACTATTCATTCCAAGCCAATACAAATGCTATTGATTTGGAGATAATCTGCTATTTTGTATTACTCATTCCTCCCTTCCCTTCTATTAGCGTGGAGAACCAAATAGTCTGAGCATTCGCTTGACTCCACTGAGAGGCCTGAATCACCACACGGAAGTATCAATCATTCCTTGAAGATTCATCTCTACTAAAAGCCTGCACTGAAATGATAATGCACTAACCTGTCTCCAGTTAATGGCAAAATAATGGTTGCTTGAGAAGAAAACACAATGAAAGATAATCTCATTTCAGGGCTGCAAAATAAGAAAAGAGGCAGTTAAAACATTTTAAAAAGAAATATTGATACAATACAGATGCAAAGCTAGGAAGTCTCATTTAAAATTGGTCTCTCTGAATGGTCCAGGCTCCTCTCAAATGAAGTCCCTGAGTTGATGCACAAACTCTGCTTAACATTACTGCCTAAGTCACTCTGGATTTAGGCAATGCTTTCCAGCAATCACACTCCTCTGCAACTAAGGGACTTGCATTTAGAAATAAGACTAACTAGAAACATAAATTCTAAGTCAATGCACTATGCTCTGCTCTTTCCCTGGTAAGCTATTCCATCTCCTGGAAGGAGGCCAGGCTCCATCGTGAGCAGCAGCAGCTGCACTGGTACTTAGGGCTGGAGGGCAGCCCATCTGATGTAATGACCACAAGCACAACAACATGAGTTCCTACGAAAGTTATCGTTAGCTAAGCATACTTTAAACGGATGAGGGAAAATGTGAAAGGCACTAACAAGTCACTTTTTGCTAGGTATTTTCAGCATTCCATGTCTCAGACTTCACATTCCCAATCAGCAACCAACGCCCAGGAAGCTGTACTTTTCAGGCTTTAGACACGGGAGGGTTCTCGTTTCTGGGGCGCTCCATGCAGCTATTAATAAGATTCAAAACTGAAGTCGGGAAACTAAGTGATAAACTCAAGATCAGAGCTAACTCAAAGGCTTACGTCACTCTCTTCGGCAGCCGCCCCCTTCTTCTTTTCCTGAAATGTGTTGTTAGTAACTGAGCAATGAGTGAGCAAACTAGGTATTATAGAATTCCAACTTGATTAAAAACCTTGCTTCCTAAAGCTGTTGCAGTGAAATGACCCATTGTTTTTGGTTAAAATGGACATGACCCTGCACACTCCAGTATGAAATCAGAAAACCTGTAAGCAACTGTCTCTTCTGCCTTTGATGTTTAAAGATATAAGGTCTTGTTTATTTCGCTTTCCTGGACAGTTTTATCTCAGGCCCTGTCCAGAAATGAGTGTTACACTTGGCTTCTTAAGCAGGGGGCCTGATGATTGAACATGGACAGGCATACATTTTTATGGGGATAACTTTACTGCTGCCAATAACTGAAAGCAAGGATTGCCTAGGCCTCTACAGATTGTTTGAAGTTACTTGCAACATGACTTTCAAAATGTTTTGATCATCCAAGCCTGTTTTACAGAAAACATTTGGGCTAGCAAGACTGAAAGAAGCAATATTTAATGATACACTTCCTATTCATGTCCTTCCCATTATCTTGATAAACTTACACTGACTCGATGCATTTTTTTTTTTCTTTTTAAAAAAGGGAGTCAACTAAAAGCCTCAGAAGCGTGGTATCTTGGGGTTATTTTTAAGTAGAAAACGCCACTAATTCCTGGTTGCCACTAAATAAGAGAGTAAGCTGGATTTCATAGCAGCAATGTTTTTTATAGGAGAGAAATCCATTCTTTGGTAGTGACACTTATTGCATATATAGAACAGTTACATTTTAAACCAGCCACACACCCACACATTGTGTAAACACAACTCCTTTCTTTAAACACAGGCACAAGTGCCTTTCTGGTAGTGGGCCATTAGCACATGCTCATTTGAAGTTTCCCAACACTGTTTTCTCAGATGAGGACCTCCACAACACCAAGAATTGCATGGAATGGAAAATGGATCAGGGGTACTATTAGCGCGACGTTTATTTTTTTTAATGTGATAAATTATGAGAAGGCATAACTGAAATTTGAAACAGATGAAAATTCAGAAAGGAAAAGCCATTTGTAATAGCATTTGAAGATGCTTCCGCACAGTCTGAGCCAAGTTTCTGGGATGCAGATGAAACAAACCCGCAAGGACTTAGGGGCCGTCCTAATGCCAGCATGGATGCGATGACAACCTTGAGGCACTTAAAAATCACCATTTCAGGAAAGGGTTTTCCTGCCAAAGGTTTCAGAAAAGGGAAACCCTACACTTCGTTCCACTTCCTCCCCGCAGCCTAGAAAACTAAAAAGTGGGTAAAATACCTTACAAATCTTTCTGTAAGTTTCTGCACGAAATCGTAAATTTCAATCCAGTTGTTTGCCACACTCCCAGACCTGAAAAACAAAACTGAACTGATCAGAAAAAAACAAACAAGGGGCTGCAAAGACAGCAGACATTTCAAACCAGTTCCTCCTTCTCGATCCCAAAGCTGGGGGGCCCTGGGCTCTTCAAGGGAAGTCAGCCCGCCCGGGCTCTTCAAAATAAACACAAAAACCTCCTCTCTCCGCAGGAAATGCAAACCGCGCTGGATTCGGTAGCCCAGGGCTTTTCCTGGCTTTGCTGAAGGCGCTGACATCAGGGGGAAAAGCAGGCAAACTTTAGCCAGCGTGAGAGAGGACGGAGGGGCCGAGAAAGAGCCCGTCTGGATCCCTCCAAGGAAGACCAAGTAGCCGGGCCCTTTATTGCCCCCCAGCCCACCCAGATCCGAGAACGGACGCCCTTGGGAAGGGGAGAGCAACAGGGCATCCAGCACCCCTGCGCGGGCGCGCGCGCACCCCGCAGCCTCCCCAGCCCAGCTGATCCCGCGCCGCCCGCTCCCGCAGCCCCCGGCCCCGCTCCGGCACTCACTTGTCCAAGACGAAGTAGAGATCAAAGGCTGTTCTGCAGGAGGGCTGCTCCTGGGCGTGCAGCAGCGCCCCGGGCCCACCTAGCGCCAGCAGCCACAGCCCGGGCAGCAGCCAGCTCCCGGGACTGCGGGCCGGGGACCGCCCCGCCACCATCCTGCGGCCGGGGGCCTGCGACTGCCTCCCGCTCGCAGTCCCCTGGGCTCGGCTTAGCCGGCACGCGAGGGTGGCGGGAGCCGGCGGGGTCGCAGGACCCAGAGACCCAGCCGCGCAGCTAGGGCGGGCGAGCGCGGGGGAGGGAGGTCCAAGAGGACAAAGGGAGGCTCCACGCGCGCCGCAGCTGTCGCCCCAACTCCAGACAGATCGCAGCGGGCGCGCGAGCGGACCACCAAGGCCCACGGCCAAGGGCGCACACGAACTGTCCCCCGCACCGAGGTTCCCACAGGCCGAAGTCCCCCGGCTGAGCGCGGCCCTGGACACGGCGACGCCTCCTCCAGGGATCCCTGCCCCGCCGCCCGAGTCCGCTCCGCGCGCAGAAACTTTGTTGTGCGCCGGACCCCGGAGCGGAGCAGCGCGGCGCGGCGGGGCGGGGCGGTCCCGCCGAGGGCAGGAGGCGGAGCGGGCCCGGGGCGTGCGGCTCGAGCGCCGGGGCGAGGCTGGGACGGTCCGCTGGCGCCGGGGGCGGGCGAGCGGCGCACGCAACGGTTCGAGACCGCGAACGCCAGCCGGAAAGGGGGAGAGGGAGTGGAGGCAAACAAGCGTCCGCGGGAAACGACACCCACCCGCCGAGGCTGCAGGCCCGGCCTCCGCCGGCAGTGGCGCCCCGCGAACTCCGCTTGCCGGAGCCTGGCGATTCCCGGCGCCGGTGCTGCCACGGACGCACCCGCTGACTTCAAGAAGCGCACTTCTTTTTTTTCTTTCTTCCTTCCTTTTAAAGAAACCTACTAAGGGGCTCCACGTCTCCTGGCCGAGAAAAAGTGGGAGGAGAGAGCGAGAGGCGGAGGGCGGACTTCAGAGGGGCTTGCTGAGCCTCGGAGTACTCCGTCCCGCTGTCCCTCAGCCCAGGGCCGGGTCAGCAAGAATCCCACCTCGGGACGAGTGGGCTGCGCTCGCCACACCTGCGCAGGAGCTGGGGCGCACCATCCCAACCCTCTTCCGCCCCACTACCCCACTACCCCACCTGTGACTGCCAGCCTCCCTTTACCAAAAATGACTTTTAGAATTAAGCCCACTGCTGTAGCAACTGCCGCCGGGTCGTAGGAGGGGCCACGCCCTCCTTTTCATTTTAACAAAATCAATGCTTTACCATAAAAAGCACCTAGAGCGCTCGTATATTGCCTTTTAGCTTCCTTCTGGTCGTACTGGTCAGATCTGTCAGCTTTTATCAAGACACTATTCACGTTAACAAGCTTTACTGAGAGCCTACGACGTGCTGGGCGCTGTTCCAGGAGTTACCATTAATGACTAGAACATAATGATAAAGCCCGGTTCCCTAGAGCTCGCAGTCTGTTGGTGAGGAAGTGAGGGTGGGCAAGCGATTTAAAATCCATAAACGAGAGAAATGTGTCTATATCGCAAGTTGGTTTGCAGAGACTTAAAAACATGGTGATGTGGGGCCCATTTTGGCTTGGTGGTTAAGATACAGGTTGGGACGCCTCCATCCTATATCAAAGTGCCTGGGTAAGGCCTGACAGCGCCAGGTTCCAGCAGCCTGCACATCCTGGGGCAACAGGTGATCGCTCAAGTCCTTGAGTCCCTGCCACTGTATGAGAGGCCTGAATTGGGATCCCAGCTCCTTTGAGGAACTTGGGGAATGAACCAGCCAATGCGAGTTGTCTCCCTCCTCTTCCTCTTCCTCTTTACCTTCCACTTTCCCTCCCCGCCCCTTCGTCTTCCCCTTCTCTGCCCTCTTCTGTCTTCCTTTCCCTATTCCTTCCCTCCTTCTCCTCCTTTTTCTCAAATAAATAAAACATGAAATGTAAAATATGGTGATACGAGAAAGAATGACTTACTAGATGGCCAACAAAAAGGACCCAATCACTTCATGAGCTAAGAGAGGAAACTGCATTTGCTTAGCATATTCAAGAAAGAGAAAGAAAAGTAGTATGGCTGCAACTCTAAGGTTACACCGATGAAGAAACACAGGCAGGAGCCAGATTGTGTGGGGCTTTATGAACTATTTTCTACTGAGAATGATAGGAGTCCAGGGGAAGGGTGGCGGATGAGTTGATATGATCATTTCAGAGATCATTCTAGTTGCTGTGAGACGATGAATTTGGAGGTAACAAGAGTGACAGCAGGAAGAGCAGTTAGAGATTATTTTGGTGTTAAAGCAAAACAAAATGGTATCCTGGGTGATCATCCCTCTAACAGCTAAACAAAGTTAATGAATGAAAACTTCAGTAAGTACCAACAGACCTCTAGTTTGAAAATCTGTGCATTAAAAAATCTCAAAGATTGAATGGAGAATGCCTTCGATCGCTTCTGACTCTTTAACAATTGGCCTCTTGCAGATGGAAATTCCACCACCACCATTCCCCCCAGATCCACCACTTCTTAAGAGGTGGGGAAGGTACAAATAGACCTTGGGGCTGGCTGGCTGGAAGCTGATTTTCATTTTTGTTGGAAATAAAAATAAATTTCCATTGTTTCAGAGAAATGAGCACTAGCATAAAAGTCAAAGGGAGGGGTAGCTCTACTGTAAGCACCTTAATTCCATCTTCCTTGGCCTCAAATTTCCCTAGGGTCCTGCCATCCTGATTCCTCTGTGGCCTGAGCATGTTACTTCTCCTTTCACATTTGGGTCCAACTGCAAATACATTCATCTCTTTGATTTCCCTTAGCAGAACTGAAACAGGCTGACACTTTCAGAAAATTTGCATCAACAACTTATTCAAGTTTCTTTCCAAAGTGTGTATTATTTGCTCTGGCTGCCACTGGTTTACATTTTCAAAGTTAGTCTTCGACAGAACCAAAGACACTGCACATTTTTAACAATCCCACCCAACAGTCTATTACTGGATAAAATCTGCATGGAAAGGTTGGATTCAAATTAGAAGGGGACAGAAATAAAGAAGTTTGAGACACTAACATTGGACTCTGTCCTCTTGATGAAGTGTTACAAACTCACATTTATTGGTTTCTTTTGTCCCTGGCTTCCTGACGTAGTGTCTGTTCCCCTTCTGGGACCCCACAAACTAGCCTAAGAGTTCTTGTCCTAGGCTCAAACTACAGCAAAATAACTTGAAGTTAAGACTTATCTTTACTAAAATTCCCTGTGCCTTCATAGAATTTTCAGTTCTTCTTTCAATCAGTCTTTCAATAAGGCCAACTGAGGTGACAGGCATATGAAAGCATATTAGCACTGTTTTGTTTGTTTTCTTGCTTGTTTGGGGATAATGAATTCAGCCCACTTTTGGAGCTTTTTTACATATAATTCACTTGTTCATACAACATCAACAGCCAAGGAAGAAATAATCTCACCTAGCACAGAATGACAATTAACTGAATCACTTTCATCTAGTGAAAATACATGGGAAGGTCATTAATTACTGGGGCAATCAACTGTCCCAAATTTTCCCAGCCTGCAGGATATCCAGGGTTGTAAGACTTTCAGTGCTAAAACTGCAACAGTGCCTGGACTGGTTCCTGGTTATGAAGACTGGTGTTTGCCAGTTTCCCAAGCCAGGAAGGTGGAAGCAAGAGCAGACTTTCAAATCTCTCCAAGCCATGTAGAAGGAGTGGTAGCAACAGCAACTACTTCCCCTCTGGATCAGTGAGAGAAATCTGCCCTTTATCTGCTGGATACTTGCCAGCTAAAGTTTCAAAGTGACTTTTGTACCATGATAATCATGCCTGGACTGTTTAGCTTTAGATTTTAAGTCAACAGTGGGAGGAGAGCTTTTTTTTTTTTTTCATCTTCTTAGAGGGCAAAACAATGGGGTAGGGGGTGGAGAGAGAGACAGAGAGACACAGAAACACAGAGACACACACACAGAGAGACAGAGAGAGAGAGAGAGAGAGAGATCTTCCACCTGATGGTTCACTTCCCCAAATGCCCACTACAGTGAGAATGGGCCAGGCTGAAGCCAGGAGCCCAGGGCCCCATCCAGGTCTGCTTTGTGAGTGGCAGGTGCCCAAGCACTTAAGCCATCACCTGCTGCCTCCTAGGATGAATCAGAAGTGGAGCTGGAACTCAAACCAGGCACTCCTTCCCAGGTGTAAGCAGAGTGGTGGCTTAACCTGTTGCTCCACAACACCTGTCCTGGAAAGCTGACTTCCAGGAGAGAAGCTTTAGACTGCATTTGCTTCCAGATCTATGGTCTCAGTTTGAAACGTATTCTGTGTATCAAACCCAACTTCTAAGTCAAGGTTACAATGGTCAACATTACACAACAAGGCCAATGAACCCCAAAATATTTTAAATTCAGTTTAATGCAGTTAGACCAGCTTGAGGTTGACACCTGATAATTTAAGGCCAGCACTTGACTATCACTGGCTATTTTTTCTACCTGAAGAGACACTGTGAGATTCACATAAAATTTTATTTATCAGTTTTTATTTAACTAGTATTTCTTGATACCTACTGTGTATCTAGCAGTGTTCTAAGCACTAACATTAGACTCCTTGCTTTCAAGCCATCTGCCATTCCATTCTCTTACTAACTAGTTTATTTCTATATTCCTTGCCCTAACAAACAAAAAGGTAATTAACAGTAAGCATAGGAAAATAACGTATAAAAATTATCCACTGCTCTATAGGATTTGCTAGTAGACCTCTATGTAGAGCATCCACAATGACTCTGGAAGTGATTCATATTCACATCACATAGGAAGTGATTCATTATATGATATCTACGGTGATTCAGAGGAGGAAAATCAATCTTCACTATGTATAGGTGACAAAGCTGACTTCAACCTTTATCGGGTAGAGTCATTAAACAGCTAGATTTCTCCAATGTCTGAACTAGTTCCTGAGAGTGAATAAAATGTTTTGGGAAAGCGCAACTACTTCTAAATTAATATCTCCACGCGTGACAACCAAGGGTGTTAGCCAGTGTCAGAGAATGATTCCCAGGGTCTGACTCTGGAGCCAGATGTGTTTTAAGTCTAGTTTCTCAAGACAGATTGGGAATCAGATTTGCTTGCAGGAGGTACACTGAGGTGCACATTAAACGTGAGAGAAGCAGGAATGGTCCAAGCAAAGTTGAACCATGACACAGTGGCAAAGGCGACCTCTGTAGCCCTGGGGTATCTCTGGAGCTGCAGGGGCCTTTCATACTTTTCCTGAACATAATGAGACAAAGAACCTAGGACTTTATGAAATTTCAGGCCAAAGTTTCTCCAACAAAATTGCATTCCATCTCCTATTCTTGATTAAAATTGAAAGCTACAGAGAGTCCCAACATGACTGTCATGGTAAAAACATCATGACGTAGGTGTTTGGCAGTGCTTGGAATATCCACATCCCATTTCAGAGCGCCTGGGTTCAGTCCTGGCTCTGCTCTGGATTCCAGCTTCCTGCTTGTGTGCACCCTGGGAGGCAGCAGGTTCAAGTATTTGGGTCCCAGGCACCCACGTGGGGGATCCAGATTGAGTTCTAGTCTCCTGACTTCAGCCTGGCCCAGCCTCAACTGTTGTGAGTATTTGGGGAGTTAACCAGCAGATGGGAGATCTCTCTGTCTCTATCTCTCTCTCTCTCTCAAGTAAAATTAATTTATTAATTTTGAAAACTTCTTGACAGGGAACATAACCTCTGGCACGGCAGCTTCCTTTGGGATAGGTGTGAGCATCGACTCAGCTGAGAGCAGTCCGCAGCCACAACATCCACGGGAAGCTGGAAGTCCTGAAAGGCACTTTGGTGAAAGCACACAAACCCAGGTCTTCCCAAACAGGTCAGGTTTGGCCTGCCATGCCAGAATGCTGTCATGTATTTGCTCCATTCTCTCATGCCCTATATGGTAGTCCTGGTCTATGTCTGTTTCTCACTATTTAATGGAATTACTCTTAAGTGTTCTGTCTTCCCACCCCTCCTATACCCTTCAGTGTGATTCATTTTCTGAGGTGTAAAGTTTACAGTAGTCAAGCTGATCTTCTGTATATTAAGATAATCGAAAATGAATCTTGATGTGAATGGAAGGGGAGAGGGAGTGGGAAAGGGGAGGGTTGTGGGTGGGAGGGACGGTATTGGGGGGGAAGCCATTGTAACACATGAGTCGTACTTTGGAAATTTATATTCATTAAATAAAAGATAAAAAAAAAATAAAAAAAATAAAGTAATGTTAAAAGATGGCAAAAAAAAAAAAAAGTTTACAGTAGTCAACACCTACAAAATTACTGCCAGTGGCAGATCGTGTCCTGACAATGCAAGGCCCTCCACAGTAGCACCATCACACGGTTCTCTCTCTCCCCCTCTCCTAAGTCCATAGTAGCCCCTTCTCATTCATGTCAGATATGTTCCAAGCACCCCAGTGGAAGCTGGCTGAAATCACAAATAGTAGCAAATCCCATATATTTCCTGTTTCTCTTCTTTTTTTTAAATTTTTATTTTATTTTATTTTTGACAGGCAGAGTGGACAGTGAGAGAGAGACAGAGAGAAAGGTCTTCCTTTTGCTGTTGGTTCACCCTCCAATGGCCGCTGTGGCCGGCGCACTGCGCTGATCCAATGGCAGGAACCAGGTGCTTCTCCTGGTCTCCCATGGGGTGCAGGGCCCAAGCACTTGGGCCATCCTCCACTGCACTCCCTGGCCACAGCAGAGAGCTGGCCTGGAAGAGGGGCAACCGGGACAGAATCCGGTGCACCGACCGGGACTAGAACCCAGTGTTCCGGCGCCGCAAGGCGGAGGATTAGCCTAGTGAGCCATGGCGCCGGCCCTGTTTCTCTTCTAAACGCCTTGCATTGTTGCCGCACAGTACCAGTCTTAATCAATCCTTCAGTGTTTCATGGACTGGCACCTCATTTACATCACTACACCTGAACTCTGGGGCCATTGTTATTAAGTGAATGGAAGTAAGGGGAACCTGAATACAGCACTGTGTTAATGTGACAGTCGACCTGATAACCACGAAGACTATCAAGGGACTAAGGCACAGGTAGTGTTGATGGTTGGATATGGCTGGAGAAAGATGATTCTCATCCCAGGAGAAACAGACTGATCTGGCAAGAGATTTTGCCACGCTGTCCAGAATGGCATGCAATGTAAAACTTAGAGGGTTTGCTTCTAGGCTTTTTCATTTAATTTTTCATATTATGATTGACTTAAAATAAGGGTAAAGAGCACTACTGTGGTCCCCTCATGTACCATGTGCTCCAGAGTAACCATGGTAGTCATTGTTTCTTCCATATACATTATTGTACCTTTGGATCTTACCTCATTTTGTACCCCCATTTCCCTGCCATCTTGTTCCAGGTGTCAAATGCTTTCTTCTCATTCTCTTTCTTTCCATTCCCTTCCAGGAAAATCCAGGTCAAAAGCCATTAGGTAGGACTAGCAAATGAGTGTCAGGATGGAGAGGAGCTGTAACGGTCCACAGCAGGTGTCAGAAACCAAACAGTGAGGAGAGTGTCCCTCTGGTTCAGGGAGGGGCAGTCTGGCATGGGGTATCAAAGTCTGAGAGGGCTGAGCAAGGTGTCCACCGGGGAAGGCAATGGCCCAGCATGTGGAATCCAAGAATGAGCTAGGTGGGGAGGTTACCTAAGGAGGGTGAGGGGGACATTGAGGTTTTAGAAGTGGGGGCTTTGGAGAACTTGGAGCCCAAGCACGAACTTCCCCCTTCAGGGGGTCATCCCAACACAGAGTCCAGAGCATCAACAGGGAAGAAAGAAGCTATACTGAAAGACAGCAAGCAATCTCAGAATCTCAGAGCATGAGGGGAGGGAGCAGGGGTGGACCAGCAGAGAGCAGGGTATAAGAGCCCAGGCACTGAAGAGGAATTCTGAGCAGGAAAGGCAGCCCAGTGTGGGGCATGGGAACCCAAGCAGGGTGAGGAAGCTCTCAGAACAGGGAGGACTCTGTCCTGGGAGTATCAGCCAGCGCAGGGGTCATCGCCCCAGGGAACTGCACCGAGTGTGCAGGTCTGGTGCACAGTATGGAAGCCTGAGAGGTGAATGGCTTCCACATGGAGGGATCAGGATGCAGTCTGTGGGGATCAAGCCAGAGGAGGAGGATGGGAGAGGGCGCCCGGCACCAGGGTCAGCGTGAACAGTGGTGGTTATGGCAGAACTCAAGCTGGATGGGGCAGTAGTGGTGACCAGAGATTGCTCAGTTTAGGGAGTGTCCGTGTCCACTGGGGCGGCCGCAGCATCATATCATAAAGTGTGTGCCTCCTAAGTGGAGAAATTTGCTACTCATAGCTCTGGAAGCCAGGAAATCCAAGATCACTGAAGCCGTAATAAAGCAGTTTCATTAGTAGTATGTGTGCTAGCTGACACTGACACTAAGGATTAACAGTTCTGTGCCAGTGTTAATTTCTTAGTTTTGACAAATGTGCCATGGTTATGTCACGTGCTAATGGGTACAGGGTAGCTTATTTGTAAACTTTTAAGTCTAAATTTATCCTAAAACAAAATTTTTTAACATAAATACTATTCATGCTTCAAGGTCTGTTCAGTGTAGTTAAAATAGCATTCACCATAGGGACATATTTCATATATTTTCCCCTTTATAAAACATGTTCAACTCACCATCACTGCTGGTCGGTTTATTTCACCTTTAACAGCCCAAATTTCAGCCAAAGCAGTTTTTGTTTAATTTATATCAGTATTTTTATATTAATATTAACCTCTTAGAATATTTATATTGATATATAAACAAATATAGATTACATGTAACAATAGGTGAATATATTTAGCAGAATATTAGCACATACATATTTAAATATCAAAATATGCAACTCACTAAAAACCAATAGAGAAAACGTATATGTCCTATACACACAGGAATCTACCTGAACTGTGATTTACTGTGAACACATCAATACAGACTTTAATAAACATTTGCTGAGTTGTGTTATCACACAAGGCTGGAATATTTTTGAGTATTCAGATTCTAGCTGAAGGTTATAGTAAGGTCAAAATCCTTAATGAGAGGCCAGCACTGTGGGGCAGTGGGTTAAGCTGCTGTCTGCAATGGAGCATCCCATATTGGAGCATTGATTTGAGTGTAGGCTGCCCCCCTTCTAATCCAGCTCCATGCTGATGCACCTGAAAAAGCAGTGGAAGATGGCCCCAGTACCTGGGCCTCTGACACCCATGTGAGAGACTATACAGAGCTCCTGGCTCCTGGCTCAACCTGGCCCAGTCCTGACTGTGTGGCCATTTAGAGAGTGAACCAGCAGATGAAAGAGCTCTTGCTCTCTCTCTGTCACTCTGCCTTTCAAGTAAATAAAATAAATCTTTTTAAAAAATCTTCTTGAAGCTTTACTTAATGGCTTCAGTTCACATCAGTGTCTCCTTGACATCCTAATGTATATTACTGTCATTCTTCTCATAGATCCCTGATGCATTTTTTAAGATTTGTTTATTTATTTGAAATTCAGAGTTACAGAGAAGGAGAGGCAGAGATAACTTCCATCCACTGGTTTATTCCCCAAATGGCTGTAACAGAGCCAGGAGCTTCTTCCAAGTCTCCCACATGGATAGCAGAGGCCCAAGCACATGGACCATCTTCCACTACTTTCCTAGGCCGTTAGCAGGGACCTGGGTTGGAAGTGGAGTAGCTGGCATAGGAACTGGTGCCTGTATGGGATGCTGGCATTGCAGGCAGCGGCTTTACCTGCTATACACATTGTCAGTCCCTCATTGATGCATCTTTGACACAATGTGATTCATTTTGTTGAGCATCAGGATCCCTGCGGAGAAGTGAGAGGGGGTTGGGTTAGGTTACATGGAAGATATCAAAGAAAATAGAGAAGATGACAGAGATGGTAGACACCATTGAGGAAGCCGTCCATCACTGCTCCAACTTCCCTCTAGCACATCTGTCTGAATGCGAGCGAAGGTTGAAAGTGGACCATGCCTAGTCTCCTACAGGGAGGTCCTATGAACACCACGTACATGAAGTTGGTTCTTTATGTTGGCATTTGTATATAAATAAAAATCAAAAGTGAAAGAAAAGAGGTAACAAATTACAAAAGTTTGTAAATTGCCTATTGCTTGCATTTTAAATTCCTTTCCTTGTTAAACTCACATATCCTGGAAGAAAAAGCAAAATTAAATTCAAAAAGGAGGAGGGGGTAGAAGAGAAGGAAATTCAATATATTTCCTTGAGAACTTTACAAAACAAATTAAAAAATCTTTTTGGTTACCTAACTTCAGAATATAGACATAGATTTCAAATTAAAAAAATAATTAAAAGAATGAGATTGATTGTAGATAGAAACTAATATCTCAGAAAAGAGACAAAACAAATTACACCTAGGAATGATTAAAATAGCAAACATTCCTACTGCTACTCTAAAATTAAGTAAAAATTTCAGGGGCAGACACTTGGCCTAGTGGTTAAGATGCCATTTGGGACAGTGGCATCCCATATCAGAGAGCCTGGGTTCAAGTTACAATTCTGCTGCCCAATTCCAGCTTCCTGACAATGCACTCCCCGGGAAGCAGCAGGTGGTGGCTCAAGTACTTGGATTCCTGCCATCCATGTGAGAGATCCAGATGGACTTCCCAGCCCCTGACATAGCTCTGACTGTTGCAAGCATTTAGGGAATGAACCAATCAGTGTGAGCTCACTTGTTTGCTCTCTCTATCAATGTATCTATCTATCTGTCTCTCTAATACATAAATAGATTGCATATTAACCTACTTCTCAGAGGTTATAATACAGAATAACTCCAAAGAATTAAAATATGATAGTAATATTGATGTTATATTGATATACTATAACAATATAAAATTTAGGAAATAATAGAAAGAAATTTGGATAATAACTTATAATTTTAAAATTCTACTTTGTACATTGTCTTTTTGATAAACACATTTTGAGTTTTCAATTTCCTGGCTTTTGGTTCTATGCGCATTAAAAATTAACAGTACTCAATTGTAATTCCTCCTCATCCATCACCTTTCTCAAAAAAAGCAAACAAATAAAAAAATGCTGGGTTACCCTGGAATGGTACCTAAAAGAAGATGACCTTAGCCAATACCTTCATTGAGGAAAACTGAAGGTTCCCCGCCTGCAGAGCAGAAGCAGGGCACTATCACCATGTCTCCACCATATTCAAAAAGGAAAAAAAAATCCCTGAGCCTAAGCGTCAACTTAAAGACTTTGTAGGCGATATGAAAGAGATAAAACTTTTTTTTTTTGCTTTTTTCCCAACTTGTTTATATAACATTTTTAACAGTCACAGTGTTTCTGCTCCAAGATATTTAAGTTTTGGATATTTAACTCCTTTTTCAAGACAAAAAAAGTTTGAAATGTAATTTTGCTCTTTGGAGTGACTACCATAAGTACTACAATTAAAAAGATTTTTTATATTTTGGAGGCCTTGTGTTTCTCATGGAAACCACTTGATTAGTGCATATCCAACTTTATTTTAACAGCACATATGGCACATAGATTATCTATCCCAGTTTTCTTGGGAAGTTCTTTGCAAAGAGCAGTAGGGAAGTTTTCAATCCCCAAATGGCCAATGGGTTTCATATGCAGCAAATTTGGCTGGCAAAAATACCAACAATGCTGTTCAACAATACTGCTGAACAATAAAGTTCAATAATATGGAACCCCGAGTGCCTGAGGGTATTTTTAATGATTGGTGAATCAGGGGTTTGCTTTTCACTGCTCTTTAGACAGAGTTGACACTTATTAACTCTGTAAAACTTTTTTTTAAAAGAAAGATTTATTCATTTATTTGAAAAGCACAGTTACAGATACAAGGAGAGACAGATTTTCCATCTTCTGGTTCATTCCCCAAATGGCCACAATGGCCAGGATTGGGCCAGGATGAAGCCAGGAGCCTGGAACTCAATCCAATTTTCCTACATGGATGGCAGGGACCCAAGCACTTGGGCCGTGTTCCGTTGCTCTCCCAGGAACATTAACAAGGAGCTGAATCAGATGTAGAGCAGCCAGGACTTGAACCAGCACTCATACAAGACGCCAGAGTCACAGGCAACAGTTGTGATTCCACAATAGCACCTGTATACTTTCTTAAATCAAAGGAAACTTTAATTTAGAGGAGGCAATTTTTGCAAATTTTAAGTTTATTAATCAAATAATCATTTAATGCCTACTTTCTTCAAAGCATGGATCTCTAAGATCTATTAAGACAGATCGTATAGATGGATATCCTAGTTATTGACTATGATACAGAAACGAATAACCATACCACCAAGATTAAAATAAAGGGATAGAGCACAAAAAGAATGTCAAAGAAGGACAGATTACTCGCAGTTGGAGAGATTAGAGTTTATGGAGGATGGAGAATTCAATCTGCATCTTGAATCATGTGTAATATTTTAAATGAACACAAGTGAGTAGAGGAAAACTTGATGGGAACAAAAAGAATAACGGGCTTGTGTCTGTGGGTTGGGGCGATGAAGGGATGGCATCACCTTGGGACGGATGGAAGGGCACGAGGTTTTCAGAAAGACAAACACTTTAACTATTTTTCAGCCTGTCAGCTGGTTCACAGTATTGCCTTTATCATAGTCCGAGGAGTGTTGCTTTAATAATTTTATTATGCTTTCTCCAGTATGTCCTTATCATGCTCTTAACAAGCAATATGACAATGCATGACCTTAAGATGGATCTCTTGGCATCTCTTACGTAAAATATGCTTGGAGAGACAACAGTCTCCCAAAAACCCACCTCAGCCCCTGTTCAAGGGAATAGCGCATAATAGAGTTGTGAATGTGTACACAGTAAGAAAGTTATTCCAATGCAGCCCTGAGTATGTGAAGGGCGAGAGCAGAAAGTAAAGCTGTCAGAGTTGGTGAAGCTTTAAGTCAATCCCTTCTACAACATATTCTTCAAAATAAAGCTGCACTGGGCAGAGCCATGGCCATTTGTTTCTGTCTTACCAGTGGCTGCTTCTTTGTGCTATAACAGTGAGATGAATGGTTGAGGCAGAGACTCTATGGCTTACAAGTCTAAATATTGACTTTGGCCTTTAATGAAAAAGTTTTCCAGGAACAGGCGTATGGCCCAGCAGTTAAGAAGCCTGCATCCCATTTAGGAATACTTGGGTCCAATTCCGAGTTCTGTCTCCAGTTTCCTGTTAAAGTGAACCCTGGGAGGCAGCAGCGATGGCCCAACTGTAGAGTCATTGCCATCCACGTGGAAGACTGGGACTGAGCTCCCCAGCCCCATCATTGCAAGCAGTTAGAGAGTGAACTAGTAGACAGGATATCTCTCTCTTTCCTTCTCTTTTTCTCCTTTCAAACAAGTTTGCTATATTCTGCATTAGATTAAAAAAATACACATATGAACATTTTTTTGTCTCCAATAGCAGATTTTAAACATCAGAGGGGTTTGACTAGAGTGATCTTTTTTAGAAGGATAGTCAGGTTGCTGTAGCAAGACAAATTAGAGGGAATGACAAGAAGGCACAGAGAGCATTTAAAACTATTTTGAGTAGATAAAAGTTGGTATAAATTATATTGCTTTTTATACTGTGTCCAAGGAAATATAAAAGCCCAGACTGATTCAAAACTGTATTTGAAAGTAAAATCAGAAGAATGACACATTTAAGAGTGGGAAGGCAGGGAGCTGCCTATGCTGCAGGGAAATGCGTGAAGTCTGGAGGTAAAGCTATGCCTGGACTAAAGCGGAGCCGGGTGGGTGTGCGTGAGACTGTGGGCGGGACGGCTGAGAGGAAACAGCACCCAGGATCTCTCACTGTCGGGACAGTGCCCAGAGATCTCGACAATAAATAGGACCCAAAGTTTTCAACTCAACACACAGAGTTACCCTTATGTGCTGCTAAAGATATTTAGTGCTAGTAATAGACAGCGATGCGAACTAGGTAAAGACAAGAGGAAGCAATGTTATTAAGCTACAAAGGGTCTCATGGAAACTAGGGAGAAAGCCCTAAAGGCACTTACTCATGGGACTAGAATCCAAACTCAAAGTCACCGGCTCAATTTCCATCTTCCAGGAAAGAATTGTTGTTTTGGATCAGTGTCCAGCCTGGGCTGTAGAGATGTGATCACGTAACTGCCATATGGCAGACAAGGAGTCACCCTCGTCATTGAGAGAACATCACCTAGAGGTAGTGGGCTGGGAAGGTACCTCAAAGGTGACTCCACAGAAGCGGAGCCTCTGTCTTACAAAGAGAGTCAGTAGCGTAGCAAGACCCCCTTGGCAGACATCCTTACAGGCAAGTTCTTTTTTTTTTTTTTTTTTTAAAGATTTATTTATTTGAAAGTCAGAGTCACACAGAGAGAGGAGAGGCAGAGAGAGAGAGAGAGAGAGAGAGAGAGAGAGAGAGGTCTTCCATCCGATGGTTCACTCCTCAGATGGCTGCAACGGCCAGAGCTGTGCCAATCCGAGGCCAGGAGCCAGGAGCCTCCTCCCAGTCTCCCACGTGGGTGCAGGGGCCCAAGGAGTTAGGCCATCTTCCACTGCTTTCCCAGGCCACAGCAGAGAGCCGGACAGGAAGTGGAGCAGTCAGGTCTTGAACTGGCACCCATATGGGATGCTGGTGCTTCAGGCCAGGGCATCAACCCACTGCTCCACAGCACTGGCCCCACATGCAAGTTCTTTGGGACATCTAGTTCTACAGGGAGCAATGTCTGTGTATACTGATGGTATTTTCATCTCCACTCTCCATGAAGCTCCATTAGACAAAGAAAAGCTGAAAAATGGCTTTTATAATTCATAAAAAAATTATAGTCAACATTTTGATTGATAATCTAACAAACTACAAGTGAGAAATAAAATGCAGTGCATAGTTCCATCAACAAGCTTCTGTTTTTAAAATTCTGACCTTGACAAATTTGCATTTAAAAGGCATGCATTAATGATTTCCCTTCTGTGGCACAATTATTGAATATAAACCAAGGGAGCCAAGTAGGCACAAACATCAATATGTAAAGGATATTGCAGATAAATTCAATGCACTTTGAGGTGATTAGTTTAAAACGCATTGAATTTCTGGCCTTTGAATTAATGCCTTTTTTGTTCATACACGATACAGTACAAGAAGAATCCTGTGGCAGTCAAAAAAAATAAGCTCACCAAGTTGATATCTTCACCGCTCATCATTTCCTTGACACTTCTATCAAAATGGTTTTCCACCCTGAATTGACAATCAAAAGAGAGGGACTTCACATAGAATTTTAAACTGCACTTGTGTTAGATGGTATCGCAACACAATACCAAACTCACGAGATCAAACACACAATTTCTCTTTTCCCTGATGCCGACTTAAGACATGTATCATCCCTTTTAACCAGTGATTTTTCTTACAAGAGTAACTTGTAGGAGATAAAGTGCATTGACATTCTTCATACATTACTGTATACTGGGATTTAAGCTGAAAGCTAGTTCCATAGGGAAGCAAGGCAAACATAGTGTTTTAAAGTCTTCTTGTTGTGGCATAATAAGAAATTTAACAATGGAGACCAAAAATGTATGTCTACACATAAAATTTCTGAGGAAATCAAACATCTGCAATCACGTTCTCACTAAAAGGTACGAGCTACTTCAATCACAGTATATGAGGTGGATGGTCTATGTTTAGTGTTTGTGATCCTAATGATCCAGGAAATAGTTCGGGCTAGTTTTTGGTTACTTTTTCTTTCCCTTTCTGGCCCATCCTCTATTAACTGTGCTGATTCACTGATAGCAGACTGATGCACAGATAGCTCTAAAACATCTGCCTGCCAGCACAGTTAAGCAGATGAACCACCTCCCAGGTACCAGCCTTAGCACCTGCCTCAGGTAAAGAAATATGACCCTCATTTCCCTGTACCTGTGCCTTGGATTTCTGCATTCTCTTCAGATTGGCATCGTTTCACACTTTCCTCTCTCTGGGGCTCTGTCTTTGGATCTTTTATGTAAACAATGGCATCTGATTCCCAAAATAACTTTCTGAAAATTGTGCTACCTCTTCTGGGTGCAAAGAATCAAATCACTCACACAAGACTTAACCAGGACACTGCAGGGCAGGGGGTCAAAGGCAGTCTTTTCATGGATGTCACATGCAGTTTTCTTTCCACAAAGTCCTCTTTGGCCCATATCTTCTGGGTCTCCCCAGGCTGGCAGTCACATCCCTCCATCCAAAGGTACGCTTTCTCTCAGGCAATCTTCTCCACAAAGCTCTCTGCTTTTAGAATCTGCTCCCTCCTGATCTATGCCTAACCCATCCTTCATGATCACCCTTCCATTAATTTATTCCATTTGGATGTTCTCCACCTCTTCCCCTCCGGGAACTTGATTAGAAGAGTCTACCCTTGAGCAACAAGAATGCCCAACTCTATTCACTACCCATCCCACTTGCTAGTTCTACCAAGCTCCTCTCCACTATCCTCTGGCCCACTCCCGTTAAAATACTCAGTCCTGCATCTCTTGCTCACAACAGGCAAGATCTTCAAGCTTTGCTCATAAGAGAAAACAATCTGATAAAAATGACACTCACACTAATATATGTATGGCATGGTTAATGTATGGCCTCTCCTGTTACCTTTCCATCTCTAAGCTGAACAACAGGATTTGCATATTTGCCTTAATCCTGAAGAATAAATATCGAATGGAAGAATGCCAGGCATATGCTGCAGATAGCTTAGGGTCAGATATTTTTTACCATGTGGGTTCAGTAGTTACAAGGAGCAATTATCAACTACTGAAATTTCAAAGCTACTTTTATGGCACCTAACTCCCTCTCTTCCTGCCTTGAATATGAAGAGTGAAAAAAGCATCTGATAGACACAAGTTGATGGGTAATATGTCAGTATTAAACAAGAATAAAAGAGGGTGCTTTAGACAGAAAGCCCAAGGAGGGCTGAACTTTCTCCATGGAATGCTTATACACAGTCTCTGACTCTAAGCACAAGAGAAAGTGGCTTAATTAAAAAAAGTTAATAAGATAATACAGTCAAACATCTACTTATAAACATGTTCCTGGAGACTCCTATGATATTTGGGTGAAGACTTACATATATTTCATCAAAGTAAAATGGGACTTTTAAAAAAATGATCACATAAAAATTTCCTCTGGATTAAAAAAAAAGTTACATTACAGGATTCAAGACTTGATTGCCTGTACATTACCAAATAATAACCCAAATAAAAATATGCTTCAAGACATGTACAGATGGTTGTTTCAGAATGACTGGAACTTAAGAAATGATGAAATATGGCTGGCCTTTAGGTTTTCTGGAGGAAGTCTATTACAGGATGATTTAGCATCTGAGGATCCAGTGGATGCATAACAAGTGTTATCACCAATATAATGTTGGATCAAGTCTTCAGCCGAGCAGAATAAGAAAGCAGCCTGGGGCCTCGGGAACCTTCTGTTTGGCCTGTGGCACCGTTATCTGCCACAGTATCTAGTCTGTACAGAAACCTTGTTTTAATTTCACTTGGGATCCATATGTTTCTGCCAACCTTTCCTTGCAAAGATGACTTTTTTCCCACATTTTGCTATTTTCTGCTTCCTAAGCATGTGGACTTTTTTTTAATTCTTGGTTTTGTTGAAGTGACATTTCATTAGCTAAGAGAAACAAAGCTTCTAACATAAGGGTAGTGATTAAAAGAGTTTGATAGTATCTTAAACGTACACACAATATCATAAAGACTATCACAGATTGTGCATTCTATATTCTGACACTAGCACCCGTGCTTCTGAAGCCATATTTGTTTAATCCAATAGATTCATCATCTTTAGTTATTCTTATCAAACTGAAGTCAAGTTCATCTTAGTCAATTATTGGATCTTTTTATGTACTTACAAGAATATTTGGAAACCATATGGATGTATTACTCATTTTTAATCCCTGCAGAAACTGAGTTTTCAGATTTTCATATAAAATATGTAATACTCATCAAGAAGACATGTTTGGAAGGCAGTTCAATCTAAGAGAAGCCTCTAATCTCACCAACTATATTGAAATATAGCTGAAGGATAAGGTTCAGCAGGTGGTCTGCATGAAGTCCAAGGACACACGCCAATTGTGTAGCTTCAGCACCTCCCAGGGATAGCGGTGCCTCAACAGGCTGAAATGGGCATCCTAGTTGGTTGGCAAATACAGCCTTAGAGTATCTCAAGGGACATCTGGCACCATAATTTAATGATAGCAGCCATTAATATCACCCCCTAACTATGTCCTAATTGCACTTCTATCAACCAATTTTACTTCCCTGGAAACAACTGTTTTTACAGGAGAGAAAATGTGCAAACCAGGTGACAAGTATTTCATTTAGCTTGGTAGTTGTACTTCTCACTTAAAATTAATAAAATTTCTCACACTGAATTTGAAAATATAGTTACCAGGGCCGGCGCTGTGGCACAGAGGGTTAAAGCCCTGGCCTGAAGCGTCGGCATCCCACATAGGCCCCAGTTCGAGTCCCAGCTGCTCCACTTCCGATCCAGCTCTCTGCTATGGCCTGGGAAAGCAGTAGAAGATGGCCCAAGTCCTTGGGCCCTGCACCCACGTGGGAGACCTGGAGGAAGCTCCTGGCTCCTGGCTTCGGATCGGCGCAGCTCTGGCCATTGCGGCCATCTGGGGAGTGAACCAGAGGATGAAAGACCTCTCTCTCTGACTCTACATCTCTCTGTAGCTCTTTCAAATAAATAAATAAATCCTTTTTTTAAAAAAAGAAAAAAAATTTAGTAACCTATTACTAAATCATTTTCTCTGCTTCGCTTACTTTGATTTGCTAATACTTCAGTAACCTCTATGTTTACGTGATACAAAAGATGGAGATTTAACTTCTGCATGTCACTGCTTCACATTTCTAACCCCTCCCATTTTCACAAAAGATCTGCATTGTTGATAATATCTGTAAGTTGTCTTTCATAAACCACAGTTACCGAGAGAAGACTCCCAGAATCTCCTGCCTTAGGAATATAAATTTGGCCTCCAGTGCCTTGGGTGTCAAACACAGAAAGGAATTCCGAGGGGCTCATATTTCAGAATGTAACTGTCATGTGTTCCTCATTCATATTGCGGTATTTTCCCTCTGCAGCCACTCTTAACTGTGCCTGGTATCTCCAAGAGTAGTACCTCTTCGGGTCAAGCAGTGAAACTTCAGGATTTTGCTTGGGAAAAGTGGGAATAAGGAACATTTCGACTTTCTCTTTCTTACCCTGTCAATCTATCTTCCTGTTGTCAGTCCTACCTGCATTTTTACCTCCAGAAACACCTGGTTCTTTCAACTCACGAACATTTCCAAGGCTTAGCAGTTTCAATTGCCTCATTGCTAGGCTTAGGTTTCAGCCTTTCTAGATCTGTTAAGTCAGTTGCCATTCATCCATCTGCTTGGCAGCTTCTAAAATTATCAGTTGTTCCCAAAATGTACTGGAACGTGAAGTGAGTAATTGAGAGGTGAGGTCCTACACTTTGAATTAGCAAGCCAGATTAACTGATAAGAACACACTTGCCCACAGTATTGTCAGTATGCTGGCCCTCTCCAAAGCTATTTAGGGAAGGCAACTGTTGGTTGCAAGAGGAAACTACAGATTATCTGATTTCCACTTAGGTCTATAATTAAATAACCTTTATGCAGAAATCACTTGAGCTACTCTTCCATCCCTTTTATTTGCCACAGAACCTTAACTTGTCTTCTGGCAAACAATCCCTCTCCCTAGCGAAAGAGATTTAGAGTTCATTGCACAGCACAGTATTGATGGCCTTGGCCTCATGACTGTAGAAAACAGCAGGGAAATCCTCATGGGAAGCTTCCTTGTTCATAAATCACAAAATAATGAAGCTTTCATAAGATAGTCTAGTAATTTCTACTTTGAGTGGTGTCTTAGTCTATTTAGTGTTCTACTGTAGAATACTCTAGACTGAGTAGCTTCCAAATGATAGAAATTTATTTCCCACTGTCCTGGAGGTTACAAAGGCCATGATCATGGAAAGAGCAGGTGTGGTGTCTGGTGAGGGCTCATAAATGCCTCACAGATGGCCTTCTTCTCACTGTCCTCACACTGCAGAAGGGCGGAGGGAGCTCTGAGGTTTCTTTTTATGGTGGTTCTACTCCTACAAGTTAGTCATGCCTAAAGGCGCCAATTCCAAATGCCTTCATCCTGGGGAGTGGGATTCAACACATGAAATTAAGGGAGACACACAACTTCAACCCACAGCAAGTAGACCAGAAGTTCAACACAACAGGAAAACCATATATCCTGTGTATATGTTTCATATTTGGATCTTATCCTCAAACTCAGATGTTCAAGAATCTAATATTATTTATTTTCCTCCGACTCTATTAAATTTCTACTAGAGTCAACTGTTCCCTGGTTGATAAAACAATTTCAGTCAATCTAGTGACTTTCCATTCCCTTTCCTAGGCTGCATCTGTAATTAGAGAGAGATTTCTTCAGGGACAAGGCATGCATGTAAACAGAAGGAGGGAAGGAAGGATGACTAGAGGCTGGTCTTCAGTGTCATCTATCCACACGGCATGTGCCAATCAACTTCAGTCCGCAGGGATTGAGGAGGGTGAATTTAGGAGGAAGGATAGTAGAAACAGGAAACGCCATGACAACTTGATTACTGTCCCCAAAATAATAGCCCATCTTTCCTAACTGGAATCCTGTATCTGAGTTTTTATTTTATCACCTCCTTGTCCAAACTTCTGTTTACTTGTTTGTCTTTCCACAAGCTCTCTGCACTCCCTTCAAACATTCTCCAGGGCTTATGTCGCCTGGCCCAGTCAGTTTGTTTCTGTCTCACAGTTGTCCTGCTGCCAATAGGGTGGGATGACCAGGCTGAGCCAAGCTATCCGGATAATGTCATTCCTGGCAGGAAGAGAGATTTGCAATAGTAACACACATTGCGCCTTTCTCACATTCCGGACACTCCCAGGAATCATCCAGGGCCCACTTCTGCGAAATTGGCTCTCAGCTTCATTCATCTGGCAGCCAAGACCCATAACCTCAATCTGGTTTCCAGCAACAGCAATGGTAACACCAATATCAAATGATTTGATCCATTCTGCAAATGTAAAATTTTTGTTTTTATTTGCTTTGACAAGTACTCCTGTAAGCACTGTTTCTGGAAATCACCTCCAGATGTTATTTATACTAACAATTTAACTTTTTATGAATCATAACAATAATAACAACTTATATACAGCAAGCACTTTTCTACACTTAGGGTAAATGTTTTACATACTCTATGTCCCTAAAACCTAATTACTATAACATCATATAAAAATGACCTGTAGACTTATGCTCTCATGACTTGCAAATATTGGGTCCAGAATTAATTAAAAATTATGCCAGAGCCTGAACTCTTACCCACAATTATATTTGGCCAATCAAATTAATATAAGAATTCATAAAGGTGTCTGTAACTTTAAAAAATGACAAAAAGATGTCACTAGGAAAAATAGACATTTTAATTCATATGAACTGTTTTGGGTTAAAAAAATTTCTTGGACTGGGCATTTGGCACAGTTTTTAAAATGCTGCTTGGGATGCCCACATCCCATATGGGAGTACCTTGGTTCAAGTCCCAGCTCCTCTTTCAATTCTAGCTTCCTGCTAACATGTACCCTGGGAGGCAGCAGGCGATGGCTCAAGAACTTGAGCCCTTTCTACCCAAATAGGAGACACAGATTGAGTTAGAGACTCCTGGTTTCAGAATGACCTGCTGTTGTGGGCATTTGAGAAGTGAATCAGTGGATGGAGAATTTTTCTCCTTCCCTCCCTCCCTCCCTCTCCCTCTCCCTCTCTCTCTTCCCCTCTCTTTCTAATAAAAGTAAACAAATAAAAATTTAAACATATTTTTCAATTACAATACTGCATAGGTGTACAATGAACACCAAGGTGTATCCTGAAGGAGGCAAAAGTGGATGCTCCATTCTCTAACTTTGGAAACACACTCAACTTTCACAGTGGTAAAACCGCTAACCCAGAGCAAAAACAAAACAAAACAAAAAAAGGCTCCCTTAATTTTTTTCTCCTGGTTCTTGGGTACAAAATACTATGGAAGTGTGAATTTATCTGTTCTCATAGCAGAATCAACAATACGCCAGGAATCAGGAACTATACTTCGTGTGAACTGTCTCTCACCAGATGTGAAAACTTAGTGGATGCATCGCTTAATCTCTTATAATTAAAAAAAATTCTGCAAAATAAGAAAATTGGACTGAACAAACTTTCAGGTTCTTTCCCACTTGAAAATTCTGCTCCAACTATGTAGCTCACATTACCACTATTCCTTTTCCAAATTAACAGGCACAGAAGGAGCCCTTGAAGAAGAAAAACATACTAGGAAATTAAAAATAACTAAGGATCTATCATTACAAGATCAAAACCAAGGTTCCACATGGCTACAAGATCAGTAATTCTATTCTCTCGTTGGTTTACATGATTTAAATGTGGTTTAAATGACCCAGCAGGATTTTTAAGCTCTAAGGGAACTTTTATCTTCACTCTTCTTTGTCTGACTGCTATTTGCTACTCTCTGTTCTTCTATTGAACATAATTTCTTTCCATATGTTTCTTCCCTTTCTCTGGAGGAAGACAAATGCACCCTTTATGCAGCTGAGAACAGTGAGTACCTGTGCATTTCCTAATAGAGACTCTTTACCCTTTTTGCAATTGCATATGAATTGACCAGGGCAAGCGCTGTGGCCTGCAATGCAGGCATCCCATGTGGGCTCCGGTTCCTGTGCTGGTTGCCCCACTTCCAATCCAGCTCTTTTGTTGGTAGCCTGGGAGGGCAGCAGAAGATAGCCCACACGTTTGGGCCCCTGTACCCATGTAGGAGACCTGGAGGAGCCTCCTGGCTCCTGGCTTCACCCATCTGGAGAGTGAAACAGCAGATGGAGGATCTCTCTCTCACACTCTCTCTCCCTGTCTCTCTCTGTCTCCTTCTCTCTCTGTGGCTCTGCCTTTCAAATAAATAAATCAATCTTTAAAAAAGAAGAAGAAGAATCCTTTTTCCTTACAAACACCTTCAACAGTTCCTGGAACACAGTAATTATTCAACGAATGTTGACTAAAATTTTCTGTAGGGCAATTTTCTCACTTTACAGATGGGAAGCTCATGGGCATGAGTGCTACACTCCCATTGGAGACCTGTTCCCGGCCCAGAACACTGCCCCCCAAACTCTGATGCCTGTATTTGCAAACTTTAAGTACAGCTAGGGGTTATACCACTTACAAGCTTATAAGACACAGAGTTTTAAAAAAAATCTGCCCCTAAATAAATGCAAGCAGAAACCTATTTTGAATTCCTGGCTGATTGTAGAAAATAGACATAGTCAAAGAAGTTGCTGACAATTGTTCAGCTTTGAACAATTTGAAACAAACCATGACAGGGGCCCAATACTATGTCACAGCGTGTTAACGCCCCGATCTGAAGTGCCAGCATCCCATATGGGCGCCAGTTCAAGTCCCAGCGGCTCCTCTTCCAATCTTGCTCTCTGCTATGGCCTGGGAAAGCAGTGTAAGATGGCCCAAATGCTTGGGCCCCTGCACCCATGTGGGAGACCCAGAAGAAGCTCCTGGCTCCTGGCTATAGATCAGCTAGGCTCTGGCCATTGTGGCCATTTGGGGAGTGAAGCAGTGGATGACAGATCTCTCTCTGTCTCTACCTCTCTCTGTAACTCTGCCTTTCAAATAAAGGAAAAAAAAAAAAGCCATACAACTTAAAGACAGAATATAGGTGTTTACTCCCAGAGCATGAAAAAAAAAAAAAAAGAAAACTTCAGAGGAGGTTTTTATTTTTGTTCAAACTTAAAAGAGATGTAGAAGGAAAAGAAAAGTTTGAAATTTTAATATCTAGTTAATAAATAGGCAGAGATGATTCGTAAACATACACACTGTATCACATCACACATGTGCAAGGGTTTTAAAATACCCTCAGGTGTACACATGCGTCACACAAGAATCATCTGTGCAGATAAACTACACAGGAGTAAAAGGTAAAATGAGTTGTTAGTACGAGACAACCACGAACCAAACACGCGACTGTATTCCCAAATCTGACTCATTAATCAGATCATGTTGAGTCCTGGAGTTCCCAGACTCCTCCATGGACAACATGGAAAATTCACCAACTCCAATTCTGGGTAAGGAGCCATCTTCAGGTTACCTTGAGGGCTGACGAGAGAAGCCTGGAAGGTGGGTGCAGAGGGGGAGGCAGATGGGTTCTCATCAGAGGGACCCACCAAACCAAACCCAGCTCTCACCCCTTAGCTTGCACGTTGTGATCCTTGGAACCACAGCACCTGAGGTGCAGGAGGAAACAGCATGAGAACAAAAGCTAATACTCTAGGTTTAGCAGAATAAAAAGAGGGAAAAAGATTCTTTTTAATTATTTGAAGAGATTCTTAGGACTCAGTATGGTTTACTATAACAAAAGAATTCCATGAAAAAACTTAAAATAATCAAAATAGGATACCAGTGCACATTTATAAACAAAGCAATGCTTGGAAAATGCGGAAGTTACTAGATTTACTGTATATATATACTATATATTATATATTCTGAGAAAATGTAATTTCAACAATGTAAAATAGAGCATCAATACTAGAGAAATTGTTAAAATCACATAAAGATAAAACTAGCAGAATTATTGACTGAAAGTGAAATAACCCCTCAGGCAAAGTTTCTGTGGAACACTTTTTTAACCTCTAAGAACCAAAAGGAAGGAGTGGAGTGGGAAGGGAGAATCACTTCTTCAAGGCCATGCTGGGGCGGGCATTGGGTGCAACAGTGAAGACGCTGCTTGGGAACCTGCATCCCATACATGAGCGCATGGGTTCAGCCCCTGGTTCCACTCTCCATTCCAGCTCCCACTCATTTGCATCCTGGGAGGCAGGAGGTAATGGCTCAAATACTTGGGTTCCTGCCACCCACATGGGAGACCTGGGTGGGGTTCCTGGCTCCAGATTGGTACGGCCCTGGCTTCTGCTGGCATTTGGGGATAAACCAGCAGATGTGAGGTCTTTGTGTGTGTGTGTGTGTGTCTCTGTGTTTATCTGCCTTTCAAATGAAATAAATAAATAAACATTTTTAAAAAGGCATGGGGCCAGCACTGTGGTATGGTGGGTAAAGCCACCACCTGTGATGCAGCATCCCATATGGGCACTGGTTCTGTTTGTGTCCCGGCTACTCCACGTCCCATCCAGCTTCCTGCTGATAGCCTGGGAAAAGCAGTGAAAGACTGCCCAAATGTTTGGGTCCCTGCCACCCACATGGGAGACCCGGATGAAGCTTCTGGCTGCTAGGTTGGCCTGGCTCAGCTCCTGACATTGTAGACAGCTGGGGATTGAACCAGTGGATAGGATAGAAGATCTCTCTCTCTCTCTCTCTCTCCCTCCCTCCCCCACTCTCTCCCCCATATATAATTCTGCCTTTCAAATAAATAAAATATATCTTTTAAAAACAAAAAAAAGCCATGCTCTCCCACCCAGATAACTTCACTATTGATCTTTACCATCTTGAACTCTGAATGGATTCTTTCTCTAACTTCACTCTCTCTCTGCTTTGCCTCCTCCATGGCTGGGCTGGGTGAAATTTTTGTTTGTTGCATTTGTAGAAAAACTATGTCAAATGAAAATTACTGCCCTGTCTCATTGCCATTTAATAAAATTCAGATTCCAAGATTTTCCTCTAAACTCTTGAAGCAAAAGAAATCCTTAGAATAACAAGTGATCTCTCCTTCACCAGGAGTAGGGATGGAAAGAAAGAATAACCCTAGGGAGAAAAAGTGATAAAAAACAACTGCTTATAGTGGTGTTTGGAGAAAATTATGTAAATATTTATGCAAAGACAGCTTTGCAGAACACATCGAGCTGCATCAGAACCGCTCGTGCCAGCGTGCACAGGCAGCCTCACAGTTGGATCAACAGCCTGAAAAGCAGATGTGCCAATTTCCTGTATTTGATTATGATGATTCCTAATTATGCCAGAGCTGTGGCAATGTCCTTCCCTAGAATGACTCTTAATTTTGTTTTGCTAAAGCACACACACAACCTGTTTTGGACGTGTAATTCATTGTCATGTTAAGTCTATGAAACACTCATTTGTCTGCCGAATAGTTCTGAGGACAATGCCTTACGTGGATGCTGTTGTCTTTTTAAATTCAGTCTTCTCAAGCACACAGGGGGAAAGGAAAGAAAATATGCATGGTGATGGGGCCAGGGTATTTAACCTCCGTGAGACAGACTTTCCCACCACTGTCCAGATAGGCCAGATTTCAGTGAAAACAGGTGGCTTCTCTTGCATTTCTGTTTGCAATGCCATCATCAACATGACTGGTCCACAGACCAGAAGCCACAGGCAATGAATGAGATCTCTATCAGACATCATAATTATTAAATGGCTTGACCCTTTGGTACCTACACTCTAGTTATATGATAGCTCAAAGAGAAGAAGGCAGACCACAGCTGACTCAAGAGAATCATAGAACTTTCCACAGGAGCCTTGTGTAACTGAAGGAAGCTTTTGCTAACCAGAACTTTAATCAGATACACTATTTCGCACTTCTGACTGCACAATTCATATCTGAATTTGCTTTATAAGGATAATTCAAAAAGTTTATGGAAAATAAACACTTGTTTTGGTACAAAGCATTTTGAAATCCATGCATAGCTTCCTCGTAATGCACAAATGACCCTGTAACGTTTTGAAGTCCTATGGTATATGAACATATTTCAAAACTTTTTTCACCAAAATAAACTTGTCATTTCATTACATTGTCCACAGTTATTTTTGAAATAACTTACCATTTAAAAAGTGTTTTCCCCTTATAATCCCTTATTTACCCTGCTCAATAAGTCTATGATGCCAATGTATTATTTTTACTTAAATATATAGAGTGAATACAAAGAGGTTAAATTGTATGTTCAAAGTACACAGTAGGACCGGCGCCGCGGCTCACTAGGCTAATCCTCCGCCTGCGGTGCCTGCACACCAGGTTCTAGTCCCGGTCAGGGCACCAGATTCTGTCCCGGTTGCTCCTCTTTCAGTCCAGCTCTCTGCTGTGGCCCAGGAGTGCAGTGGAGGATGGCCCAAGTGCTTGGGCCCTGCACCCCATGGGAGACCAGGAGAAGCACCTGGCTCCTGGCTTCGGATCAGCGCGGTGCGCCGGCTGCAGCGGCCATTGGGGGATGAACCAACGGAAAAAAAGGAAGACCTTTCTCTCTGTCTCTCTCTCACTGTCCACTCTGTCAAAAAAAAAAAAAAAAAAAAAAAAAAAAAAAAAAAAAAGAAAGGAAAGGAAAAAACAGTCCCTATCCACAGATCGACAGTTCCCTGTGTCATGATGAGGCTTGCTCTTTATGAAAATAATGTCAAGGACAAACCTTGAGTCTGTCCCTTCCACCTGATCTAAATTTGACCTGATCTCAACTCTGACCTGATCATAAAGTCTTAGCCTGATCATTCTCCAAATGTGTGTGCTGATGCTGATGGAAACAAACTTACCATGTTGTCAGTTGTTTAAAAGTATAGCGCATATGGCATATACAGTATATAATGCTCGATGATGACAATAAGTAACTGTATTCCTGGTATATGTTTTTGCTATACCGTACTTTGATAAATTTCTAATTATTTACTATGTACTTTTTCTACTTTTAAAAAATCATGAAGTTCACTGTGAGACCACTTCAGGCACACCCTCAGGAATATTCAAGAAGAAGGTATTGCTTCCATCCAGGGATGTCACTGCCCGGGAGACCTCTCAGTGGGAAAAGACATGCAGGTGGAAGATAGTGATGATGATCCCGACACTGAGTAGGTCTAGGCTGATGTGTGTGTTTGTCTTAGTTTTTAACAAAAAATTGAAAACTTAAAAAAATTAGTTCAATAGAACAGTCTTATAGAAAAAGTGTATAAGGGGCCAGCACTGTGGCATAGAGGGTAAAGCCGCCGCCTGCACTGCCGACATCCCATATGGGCGCTGGTTTGAGTCCTGGCTGCTCCACTTCTGATCCAGCTCTCTGCTATGGCCTGGGAAAGGAGTAGAAGATGGCTCAAGTCCTTAGGCCCCTGCACCAGCCTGGGAGACCTGGAAGAAACTCCTGGCTCTTGGCTTCAGATTGGCAGAGCTCTGGCCATTGCAGCCATTTGGGGAGCAAAGCAGTCAATGGAAGACCCCCCCCCCCTGCCTCTGCCTCTCTGTAACTCTGCCTTTCAAATAAATAAATAAATCTTTAGAAAAAGAAAAAGTATGTAAAGAAAAGTATACAGCTGTACAATGTGTTTGTGTTTTAAGCTAAGTGCTAGTACAGTACAGTCAAAAGTTTAAAAAGAGTGAAAAGTTTATAAAGTAAAAATGTTACAACAAGCTAAGGTTATTTCATCATTGAAGAAAGAAAAAATTCAGGGTCAGCGCTGTGGCATAGTGGGTAAAGCCACTGCGTGCATTGCTGGCATCCCATATGCGCGCCGGTTCAAGTCCCGGCTGCTCCTCTTCCAATCCAGCTCTCTGCTATGGCCTGAGAAAGCAGTGGAAGATGGCCCAAGTCCTTGGGCCCCTGCACCCACGTGGGAGACTGGAAGAAGCTCCTGGCTCCTGGCTTCGGATCAGTCCAGCTCTAGCCATTGCACGCTTTTGGGGAGTGAATCAGTGGATGAAGATCTCTCTCTCTGCCTCTGCCCCTCTGTAACACTGCCTTTCAAATAAATAAGTAATTCTTTAAAAAAAAAAAGAAAGAAAAATTAACAAGTTTAGTATATGCTAAGTTTAGAGTATTTATAAACTCTACATCAATGTACAATAAACCCTGGGTTTTCACACTCACTCACCCCTGGGCAACTCCCAGAACTACAAGCTGTGTTGATAAGTGCCCTACACAGGCATACAATCCTGACCTTTTTGTTGTTGTTTTTACTGAATGTTCAGTGTATCTTTGCTATGTTAGTTGTGTTTAGATGGATACGAATACCATTGTGATACCATTGCTGACAGTGTTTAATATTTGGTACAGTATCCTGCTGTAACGATTTTTGGCCTAGAAGCAGTAGACTAAACATATGGCCTCAGCACGTAGTAGGCCATAGTTTCTAAGTTCGTGAAAGTGTGCTCTGTGGTATTTACACAACTGCAAAATTACTCAAGAACACATTTCTCAGAATGTATCCGCACTGTTAATTGACAAAGGACTGTCTTTGCCCGGGAATAATCCATAGGAAGCAAACAGGCCATAAACTTGGTTCACCAGTTACACAAGTTAGAGATTTTCGGGGACCCTTCTAGGTCTTTTAATATCCGGCTTCGTAAACGAGATGAAATCTGAGCCAAGCCTCGCTGGACGAAAAGGATGAGGGTTGAGAAGACAGAGGAGAGCTTCCCAGGCTGGAGAATGCTGGCATGGACAAGAGAAACTGGAAGTGCATCCCTTCAGCACTACATAGATTTTCACAAGTGAAAGCACATCTTGAGGAACAATGGAATGTAAGATTAGAAAGGTACAGAAGAGTCATATTTAATAGAATTATGGATGCCAACACCGAAAGGTAAATTTTAAGCTCTGGACAATAGGTAGTCATGGAAGGTTTGATGCAGAGAGTGAATGTAAAGGCATGGTTTTGGAACAGTGTCAGTGATGGCTAATATCAATCCCTCCCCAAATTAAAATCATAAAAGGATGCCTTCAAATTCAAGAAACAAATGTACATCCTCTTTTAAAAAATAAATAAAAAGCTCTCATGCCTCAGATGATGGTTATATGAGCCAGCGTTGTGGCACAGCAGGTTAAAATGCCACTTGTGATGTGGCATTCCATATTGGAACACTGATTTGAATCCCAGCTGCTCCAGTTCTGATCCAGCTCCTTGTGAATGTTCCTAGGAAGGCAGCAAAGACAGCCCAAGTGCTTGGGCTCCTGCACCCATGTGGAAGACACCCAGATGGAGTCCCAACCTCCAGGCTTTGGCCTGGCCCATCCCTGGCCATTGCAGCCATTTGGGCAATGAACCAGCAAACAGAGAATCTCTTTCTCTTTGTGTGTGTGTGTGTGTGTCCCTCTTTCTCTGTCACTCTGCCTTTCAAACAAATAAATTAAAAATTTTATTTCTATAATATTTCATATATAATGTCAGTTATGGAATCTAAATTAAAGAGAAATAAGAGAAAAAATAACCAGATCAAAATCAAGAAAAACATGCCAAGACAAAGAGACTTTAGATAATAATAATGCACCATAGACTTCTCTTTTAAAGAAAAAGCTATAAGAAAAGATTTTAAATATTTTCACCATAAAGAAATGTAAGTGTTTGATGAGCTAAGTGTTTTCTCTGATTGGGCATTATACAACGTACACCTGTATCAAAACATCACAAGGTACCCATAAATGAGCACACTTTTTATGTGTCAGTTAAGATTTTTTAAATTAACCAAAAAAGGCATAGAATGACAACAGTAACTTTAAAATAGCTATACTTTATATTTAAAGGAAATTAAATAAAACCTACGAGTAAAATGTAGGGATTTAGAGCAAGTTATGTAAAGAGAAAATTAATGAGCTAGAAATTTATCAAAAGAAAGTATTCATAGAAAATAGAGATGAAAATGTGGGAAATGGAGAGGGGTCCCTGAAAAACTCTAATGTGTAATTGGAGAACCAGGAAAGAGAGAAGAGAGAAAACTGAACAGGATGAAGAGAAACAGTGGTGGCCAGAGGACCACAGGAAAGCTTCAGGTTGCCCAATGAGAATAACTGCCAACTTAGGATTTGACACTGAGAGAAAATATCTTCCAGAAACCATAATAAAATTATTTTAATATAAACAATGGACTTTTTGATTTCAAACTCACACTGAAGGAAATTCTAAAGTCTGTTCTTCAAGCGGGGAGATATGATTTTAAGTAGAAGTTCAGTGTCCAAGGAGGAAATAAGAGCATTAAAGCATAAACCTATGGGCAGCTCTAAGTAAATTCTGACCAAATGATGATGGTAATAATGTCCTGTCACATTTAAAACTTCCCAAGAATTAATATAGATGTCAGTTTCAACATAACAATTGTGAGGGGATAGAGTTAGTGTTCTAAGCTCCTGTGTCACCCAGAAATAGAGAGCAATTTTATGACCTTGATCGTTTAAGAATATACTCTTTAACCTCTACTATAACCTCGGAAAGAATAATATAACAAGGTGTGACTTCTAAGATAATGGAGAAAACAGAAAAATCCTGAATCAGTCTGAAGCAGGAAATAAAATACATGAAAACAAAAATAGGCCAGGTAGGGTAGATTAAAAGCACAGAGGTTGGCCGGCGCCGTGGCTCACTAGGCTAATCCTCCGCCTTGCGGCGCCAGCACGCCGGGTTCTAGTCCCAGTCGGGGCACCGGATTCTGTCCCGGTTGCCCCTCTTCCAGGCCAGCTCTCTGCTGTGGCCAGGGAGTGCAGTGGAGAATGGCCCAGGTACTTGGGCCCTGCACCCCATGGGAGAGCAGGATAAGTACCTGGCTCCTGCCTTCGGATCAGCGCGGTGCGCCGGCCGCAGTGCGCCGGCCGCGGCAGCCATTGGAGGGTGAACCAATGGCAAAAGGAAGACCTTTCTCTCTCTCTCTCTCTCTCACTGTCCACTCTGCCTGAAAAAAAAAAAAAAAAAAAAAAAAAAAAAAGCACATAGGCTTAATACATCATAATTACATTAGATGTGAATGGTTTAAATGTTATAATTACAAAGTAAATATTATCAGAAGAAAACCTTTAAATTAAAAACTGAACTACTTGCTTCCTGTAAAAAACACTAGCAAATAAAAGAATAGAGGAAAAAATGGAAGTAGGAGGATGAAGGAAATGATACAAATTGCAAGTATTACCCAAACGAAACCTGGTATGGTGTGTTCACATCAAGCCATGTAGAACTTAAGGCAGCTCTCTGCTATGGCCAGGGAGTGCAGTGGAGGATGGCCCAGGTGCTTGGGCCCTGCACCCCATGGGAGACCAGGAAAAGCACCTGGCTCCTGGCTCCTGCCAGGATCAGCGCGGTGCGCCGGCTGCAGCGGCGGCCATTGGAGGGTGAACCAACGGCAAAGGAAGACCTTTCTCTCTCTGTCTCTCTCTCACTGTCCACTCTGCCTGTCAAAAAAAAAAAAAAAAGCAACACTAGAGCTCAAGGAAATATTTCATAATGATAAAAGAAAGAGCTCAGTTAGCCAGGAAATGACAATTTTAAACTTGCAAAACAATAATTGAGAGAATTAAAAGAAGGAATAGATAAATCTATAATTGCAGTGACATATTATAACACACCCCTCAAAAACTGATAAAATAGGCAAGATTTATCAACCTGGCTAACAAATATAAAATCTTTTGATAAGTAGCAGACATTGCATAAAACAATTGCAAGCTACACATTCATCTCAGATGCACAGAGAACACTGATAAAAAGTTCTATACTGGATGCTAAAGGGACCTTGTGTACCAAGTACATTCCTTTATCACAATTGAAATAAGCTAAAGACTTATAATAGAAAAGATAACTGGAAAAATTCCCAGGTGTTTGAAAATTAATAAATATACTTCTAAGTAGTCAAGTCAAAGAAGAAATTACCATCTTGAAATTTGAAAATATTTTTAAGTGAATAATAGTGAAAAACACTGCTTGCCATAACTATGGGATGCCACAAAAGTAAGTTTATGCTCATAATGAATATTCAAGGGAAAGCAAAGTTAAAATTAAATTATCTAAGCATATATTTCAATAAAGAAAAAGAACATCCCAAAGAAAATTGGGCAAAAAAAGAAAACATAACATTAATGAAATACAAACACATATACCGTCACGAGGATCAACATGGCCAAAAGTTGGTTCTTTGTAATAAGGTGCAGAAATTGCAAACAATATAATTAGAAAATTAGGGGCCAGCATTCTGGTGTGGTGGGTAAAGCCACCACCTGTGACATCAGCGTCAAATGTGGGTGCTGATTTGTGTCCAAGCTGTTCCTCTTCCAATCCTGCTCCTTGTTAATGGCCCGGGAAAAGCAGCAGAAGATGGCCCAAGTGCTTGGGTCCCTGCACTCAAGTGGGAGACACAACTGAAACTCCTGGCTTCAGCCTGCCCCAGCCCTGGCCAACACAGCCATTTGGGGGGCAAACCATCAGAGATTCTCTCTCTCTGTGTGTCTCTCTCTGTCTCTCTGATTTTCAAATAGGTAAATATTTCTTTTTTTTTTTAATAAAAAGGAAATTCGGTATAAATGTTTTATCTTTAAATGACCTGTAATTCTGTAATGCTAATTAAAAAAAAATACAAAAAACAAAGACAATCAGGGCAAGAGTTTGACACTGGTTAAGTCACCTCTTGGGAAGCCTACATCTGAGAGTGCCTGGGTTCCAGTCCTGGCTCTGCTTCCAATTTCAGCTTCCTGCAAATGTATATCCTGGGAGGCAGTAGGTAATGGCTCAAGTGTTTGGTCCTTGCCACCCACATGAGAGACCTGGAATGAGTTCCTGGTTCCCAGCTCCAGCCCAGCCCAGCCCAGCCCAGACCTGATCATTGTAGTTATCTGGGGAGTGAACCAATAGATGGAAGGTCTCGCTCTTGCTCATTCTCTCTAATACATTAATTTAAAATATTGATAATAAAATTTTAAATTTTAAAGATCTTGCTATATAAATGAGACTGTCCAGAATATGAAAAAAACTCACAGACTACAATTTCCAAAAGCATATCTGATAAAGAACTGTGACCCAAAATATACAAAGAACTCTTAAAACTCAACAATAAGGAAACAAGAAAACTAAAATATGAGCCAAAGACCCTAACAGACACCTCACCAGAGAAGATATACAGATGGCTGATAAACATGTTAACAGATGCTGCACATCATAGGTCATCAGAGAAATGCAAATGAAAACAATGAGATACCACTACACATCGATTAGAAAAGCCAAAATCTGGAATACCACATGTTAACAAGAATGTGGAGCGAAAGGAATGCTATTATATTGCTCGTGGGAAGGCAAAATGGTACACCCACTTTGGAAGACAGTTTGTCAGTTTCTTACAAAACTAAACATACTATGACTCTAAGATCAAGCATTGTACTCCTAGGTATTTTGCCAAAAGAATCAAATACTCGTACACAAAAACTTGTCTGTAGATGTTTAGAACAGTTTTGCTCATAGTTGCAAAACTTGAAGGCAACCCACATGTCCAGCAGTAGGGAAATTGGTGAATAAGTCATGCTATTAGCCAATGGAATACCATTCAGCACTCAAAAAGAACTGGGCTAACAAGCCATGAAAAGAATGGAGGAGGGGCCAGTACTATGGCATGAGTAGGCTAAGCCTCCGCCTGCTCTGCTGGCACCCTATATGGGCACCAGTTTGTGACCTAGCTGCTCCTCTTCCAATCCAGCTCTTTGCCTATGGCCTGAGAAAGTAGTGGAAAATGGCCCAAGTGGTAGGGCCCCTGAATCCCATGTGGGAGACCCAGAAGAAGCTCCTAGCTCCTGGCTTTGGCCTACCACAGTGCAAGCCTTGCAGCCATTTGGGGAGTGAACCAGTGGATGGAAGACCTTTCTCTCTGTCCCTCCCTTTCTCTGTAGCTCTACCTCTCAAATAAATGAATTTTAAAAAATAATTGAAATGCATATTACTAAGTGGAAGAGTCAACATAACAAAAGTTGTTAACTGGTTGATTGCAACAATATGGCATTCTGGATAATGTAACAATATGGAAACAGTAAAAAGAAAAAATGGTGGCCAGGGGCTAAGAGGAAGGAAGCAATGAGTAGGCTGAACACAGAGGATTTACAGGGAAATGAAAACACTGTGTATGATGCTATAATGGTGCATACATGTTACACATTGGTCCAAACACATGGAACATACAACACCAAGAGTGAGCTGTACTATAAACCCTGGGAGATGCTGATGTCAGTGCAGGCTTATCAGATGTAGAACTCTACTGGGAGATATGGACAAAGCAAGAGGCTATGCATGTGTTAGCAAGAGGCACTTGGGAAATCTCTGTGTTTTCCCTTTTATTTCCCTGTGAATCCAAAATTGTTCTTTAAAAACCCATCTTTAAAAAATTAGTTTGTAATTAAATGCAAAAAAAGTAATATTTTGAATTGAATTTCACTACAGACAGCTAAGTTAAATTCGTTTGTGAATCCCAGAAAAATGATTTTTTAAAACCCACAGCAACCATACTAATTAATTTTCAAATGATTCAGGAATAAAATGAGGTACTATAGAATTATTTCTGTGGCAAAATGTGTTCTTAAGTCTTTTAAACTTGGACAAACTGAAGACATGCCACATGTCGTAAGAATGATGTGAAATACTTAGAAAATCCTATTTCTAAAACCCATATTCTCTTAGCTGACTTTTCTCCATCCTCAGAACCACTCTGTCCTGGCCCAAGCTGCCATTCTCTCTCGTTTAGAAAACTAAACAGCTTCCTTTCTGGTCTCTCCCTTTCCACTCCTGGCAGTCTTTAAAATGAGTTTTATAGAGCTGCTAGACTGATTTTTATAAAACCACAAACCTGATCCTGTTACTCCCTTGCATACAACCCTTCAGGGGCTCCTAACTGCAAGTAGGGTGAAATCCAAATCCTTAGTAAGATGCCCTGCCAACTTGCCTGCCCGTTATCTCGGGCCACGCTCTATTCATGGTTTGTTTTGCAGGCGCGTGGGCCTTCTCCTCACTCTGCTCTTACGCAAAGTCTTTGAAAATGCAACCAATGCTTGCTGGAATGCTCTATGCCCCACCCTTCACCTGGTTAATGCTTAAAAGTCACTTCCTCAGGGTAGACTTCTAGGACTTCTCCCTGACAATATCTAGATAACGAGTGCTGCAGGTTGGGTTGTGCAGGAATCGACTGTTGAGACGGCTTCAGGAGTCTGAATGTTTTTTTCAGGGAGCAACTCCTGTGCAGGAAAGCTGAGGACGTAGGACTTAGGGAGGGACACTTTCAAACCATGATCCTGATATAACATAGCTTCTGCCAGCCCGGCCAAGAGGCACAGGGGCAAAGATTGCCCTTTGGAGGCGTCTTACATTGTAAAGCAAAGGCTGGGCCGTTGTATAACTGCCTACTTCAGTCACTGTCTTCAAAGCTGAGGCTAACAACCCTTAGGAAACTAAAAGATGAAGACTGTCTTTGAGGCTGGTACCGTGGCATAGTGGGTAGGGCTGTTGCCTACAGTGCCAGCAGCCCAGGTGGATGTCGGTTCAAGTCCCGGCTGCTCCACTTCTGACCCAGCTCTCTGCTATGGCCTGGGAAGGTGGTGGAGGATGGTTCAAGTCCTTAAGTCCATGCACCTGTGTAGGAGACCTAGAGGAGGTTCCTGGCTCCTGGCTTCGGATTGGCCCAGTTTTGGCCATTGTGGCCATCTTGAGATTGCACCATCAGATGGAAGACCTCTCTCTACCTCCACAACACTGCCTTTCAAATATATAAATAAATCTTAAAAAAAAAGACTCTTCTAACCACCTGCCTTGTACCTTTGTACCTAGACTGCAAGTTATTTAAAGGAAGAACTGAGCAGTCATCTCTGTGTCCCCCTCTCTTCTCTTCAATGCACCAATTGCTTTTCTTCATTTCTGTACAATATGAAACTCTTTCCTGTGAGTATGCATCTGATCAGTTGCTGCTTCCTCTACCACAAGATAAACCATGGACAGCAGAGGTGCTTTGTTTAATTTTCCACTATATAGCTAGGACCTAGCACCAGTGGCTGGAACTTTGCAAGAACACAAATGATGGATGAGTGGATATGTCTGCCACCTGAGGATAACTTCTCTTGCGGGCATTTGTAGTGGAATTCTTACAGTCAGCAATGCAAACTACTTCACATGACTCAAAGCTCTGCAGGAATTCTGAGAATTGTGCTGTCTGTATTAGGAATGCTGTTCTTTCAACCAACAGGCCTTAATGTAGCTGGGGAAGTTTGATCTCCAAGCCGTCTGCTCTGACCATCTAGATTCCATACCCAGCTCATGCACCCTTTTGCCCTTGGCCTCTAGTACTCTGGACCTTTAGGAATCTATGGCCCATTCCTCCCTGGCACTAGATAAAGCCATGAGAGTTAACAGGAGCAGAAGCCATAGTGACGTCATAACCACATCATCCACCACCTTCTATCCTTTTCTGTGCCCCCCATACAAATCCAAGTTTTCTGCTTTCTAGCCTTTGAAGCTCTTGTGTTCCTGATAGCTCTTCTGTCTGAAAAGTCCTTCAGTATTCTTAAATGTTATGGCAGCCACATTGTCAGTTATCCTGACTCAAGTATTTATACTACTCAAGAATTTATACTACTCAAGAACTCATATGTCCACAGGGTCGGGGAAAGGTGGTGGTGAACAGCTATCCGGGTTTTCAAATACTACAAATTTTAAGACCCTATTGTTTTTGTTTGTAAAGATTTACTTATTTATCTGAAAGTCAGAGTTATATAAAGAGGGATCTTCTATCTGCTGGTTCACTCTCCAGATGGCTACAGTGGACAGGGCTGTGTTGGGCTGAAGAAAGGAGCCAGGAGCTTCTTCCAGGTCTCTCATGTGGGTGGCAGGGACCCAGGTTTTTGGGCCATCTTCTGCTACTTTCCCAGGCCATCAGCAGGAAGCTGGGTCAGAAGTGGAGCAGCTAGGTCTCAAACTGGTGCCCAAATGGGATGCCAGCACTGCAGGCAGTGGTTTTACTAACTATGCCACAGTGTCAGCCTGAAGACCCCATGGTCGAAATTTAAACACGGGGCTGGTGCCATGGCATAGCAGGTAAAGCCTCTGCCTGCAGTGCCGGCATCCCATATGGGCGCTGGTTCAAGTCCCAGCTGCTCCACTTCCAATTCAGCCCTATGCTATGGCCTGGGAAAGCAGTAGAAGATGGCCCAAGTCCTTGTGCCCCTCTACCCACATGGGAGACCTGGAGGAAGCTCTTGGCTCTTGGCTTCAAACTGACACAGCTCCAGCCATTGTGATCAATTGGAGAGTGAACCAGTAGATGGAAGACCTCTCTCTCTCTCTCTGTCTCTTCTTCTCTCTGTGTGTAACTCTGACTTTCAAATAAATGAATAAATCTTTTTAAAACATTAACAATAAATTTAAACACACCAATCCCTATACCACTTCTAATCTAGGCTTCCTGCTGTGATTGTCAGAGACAATTTTTGGATGGGTACAGGTCATTTAGACTATAATTTTTAAATGACTAGCAAAAATTCGGAGACTCTCGAAGTTGATCTGTGAGTTGCCTCCACATAGGGATAACCTCACCCCATATGACCATCAGGAGGTATTTTTCCATTCCCTTCAATAAGATGGTTAAGAAAAAGGATCTCTGGGCATGGGTTCAAACCCTCACTCCCTCATGTATGCGCTGAATAATGGTGGACACGTGGCTTGACTTCTCCATACACAGATAAAATAGAAGCATGTGCCTAGAAGGCATTTGTGAGGATTTAGTGAGGTCACGGATATGCAAGTTGCCTAATGGAGTTCCCGTCGCAGTGTAAACACCTAAGAAATGTTATTAGTCAGTATTTTTAAAATTATCACCTTTTTCCTTTTTTTTTTTTTTAGATTTTATTTGTTGATTTGAAAGACAGAGTCATAAAGAGACAGAAGCAGAGGCAGAAGCAGGGAGAGAGAGAAGTCTTCCATTTGGTTCACTCCCCAGATGGCTGCAACAGCCAGAATTGGGCCTATCCGAAGCTTCTTCCGGGTCTCCCATGTGGGTGCAGGGGCCCACGCACTTGGGCCATCTTCCTCTGTTTTCCCAGAGATTGGCAGAGAGCTGGATTGGGAAAGGAGCAGCTGGGACTAGAACCCGCGCCCCTATGGGATGCCAGCACTGCAGGCAGAGGCTTAGCCCACTGACAAAGTGCTGGCTCCATCACCACTTTCTTCTGTTTAATTGTCACCATCTCTCACCTTTCTTTCTCTTCCGTTCTAGTCACTCTTTCTCATTCTTTCTTGAACCTTTTCCATGAGTGAGGGAGAAAAGATTCTCTTCTACTTTGGCATACACCAAGAAATGAGTCATTTGTTCACAACAGGAGGTGATGTTGCAGTGTGGATGGACCGGTGAGCTCTGGAGTCTGGTAGTCTGTTGCATACCAGCTCTGTCACATCCTGGTTGTGTATTACTGTGCATGACACTTAACATCTCAGTTTTCCTATTTGAAAAATGCAGTTACAGGATCTGTGCTGTGGTGTAGCGGGTAAAGCCACTGCCTACAGTGCCAGCATCCCATATGGGTGCCATTTTGAGTCCCAGCTGCTCCACTTCTGATCCAGCTCTCTGCTATGGCCTGGGAAAGCAGTAAATACGGTCCAAGTCCTTGGGCCGCCGCACCCATATGGGAGACCCGGAAGAAGCTTGAGGCTCCTGGCTCTTGGGTTCAGATCAGCCAAGCTCCAGCTGTTGCAGCCATCTGGGGAGTGAACCAGTAGATAGAAGACCTCTCTCTCTGCCTCTGCCTCTGCCTCTCTGTAACTCTGCTTTTCAAATAAATAAATAAATCAATCTTCTAAAGAAAAAGAAAAATAAAGTTACTATTTGTATCTGCTTCCTGAGGTTATCATTAAGATAAAATTGCTCTTAAAAGGTATATGATCTAAAGACATTGTGGATGAATATTAACTATTAATTTTGGGTTTTTAAATTTTAAGGTAGGAAACAGAATTACTAATAAGGCATAAATAAGAGAGCTAGCTGGTGGAAGATAGTTGCTCCCTGTTTTGCTCAAATCAAGGCTCCAAGGTACTCAGTCTAATGAAAACCTTACTGTAACAACTGCCCAACAGCCAAATCTCTTCTGAGGGATTTTTCCTTCTTTTATAGATTTTCACTGGGTTGGCTGTTAGTGAGTCACTTCCTGCTCTTGGTATTATTCACATTTTAAATTACCTGCTGGCTAGTGAATCATCTCAACATCCTGCCTTATCTTTTATTCTTTTCCCCCTTCTTCCTCTGGAGAAACAAAATAAGGAAGAAGAAAATATTTGGGATCAGAACATCCAACACTGTGGGAAACTGAACACCTTAAATACCTCTTGATGAATCCTCCAGTGTTGGTAAAACATTGCACCCGCTCTGTGTTAGAGCCTACAATTCTAACCAGTTCTGTGTTTCCAAAGCTGTAATTAAAACCCTGAGTACATCACCGGTGTTGGTTAGTGATGCAGTTTCTACACTGGAAATACTGCAAAGTGTAGTCCTAGACAGAAGAGGAAGGGTGGAGAGAACGGAAGAGAGGGAGGGGGAGGGGTGAAAAGCAAAGAATGTCAGCAAGAGGAAAGAAAGGGAGAGACCGGGCTTGAGGAGAGGCAGAGGAAGAACAGGAAGAGAATAGAGGAAACTCTGAGCGGGAAGGGAGACAAAAATAAGGCCCAGGGGCAGGCATTGCAGTGCAGCGGCTTGGGGCAGGGCTTGGGGCACGGCTCGGGATGGCGGCAGCTCATGACAAAGGGCCCCTTCAGGTTGTAGCTGCTCTGCTACTTTCTGTTGCTGTTGGTTTCCTTTTTTCTAATTTTATTTAAGGTATGCAGATTTTGTGTATTTTATCCATACAGATTTAGGAACATAGTGATACTTCCCACCCTACCCTCCTTCCTGCCCACACTCCAACCCTTCCTCCTGCTTCTTCTCTTACTCCCTCTCAATTTTTACAAAGATCTACTTTCAGTTTACTTTATACTCACAAGGTTGACTCTACACTGAGCAAAGAGTTCAACAAACAGTATGAAGAAAAAAAAAAAAACACTGTTCCTCAACAGTAGAGACAAGGTATGTAAACAGTCATCGAATCCCAAACTGTCCTGCTAATGCACCCTGGGAGGCAGTAGACAATGGCTCTGGTGCTTGGGCCCCTGCCACTGGAGTTCCAGACCTGGATGGAGTTCAGGGCTCCTGGCTTCAGCCTGGCCCAGCCCTGGTTGTTGTGGGCATTTGGAAGAGTGAACCAGTGGATGCAGTGGAAAGATTCTGTTGCTGGCTCGCTCTCTCTTTCACTTAGGTAAAAATAACAAATAAACTTTTCAAAAAGACTATAAGACATAAAGACCAAAGAAAATGGAATGTTGTTAGCTCACTTACCGTGAGTACCAGCTACAGAGCTAGGCTGCCTCTGCTCACATTACAACTTTGCCCCCCACCTGCAGCATAGTGGTTAACTTCTCAGCACCTCCGCTTCCTCATCTTTAAAATGGGATAACAGGTCCTGCCTCACAAGGTTGTCATGATTAACGAGACAATGCATGGAAATATTGGGAACAATGCCTGGAACATAATAAATATTCAGTAAGTAAGGGTAGCTGTGGTTATTAGTGTCAGAATATTTATTCTTTTAATTAGGGTCATCAGTGATTGCTGTATTCCTCAAACTATCAGTATTCACAGTTTCCGGCAAATCCAATAATTATGAAAACTCTGGCTAGAGATGCCCACTGTATTTGTCAGTGATATTGAATGTTACTATCTCACTAAGAATGTGCTAAAGAAAATTCGGCAAAACAAGTTTTTTAACAACTTGCACAAATGTGCTGCAAACAGCCAGGGGAAAAAAAATCTAACTGCATTTTGTACTGGATTGAGTGAATCTATTTTAGAATACCCCAGGACCTCTTAGTTTAAGATTCTAAGAGTGGAGGAATCTCCAAAGGTTCACACACTGAATGTGTTTTTGTACATTTCACAGGGAGCTGACCTCACGCCCACTTTGTATGTACAACTCTCCAGATACCTGAGAGTCAACCAAAGCGCCAGCTGCTCCTGACCATTGCACCAACATGAAAGTTCTCTCTTATCAGATGTTCACATATTCAGAGCCTGACTGCATCCCAGAAGGTGTTGACACATTTACAGTGATTCGCTAAGAGGAAGGAGAGAGATTCTCCACTGACCAGGAGGCTTCCACAATCAGGCTCCTGAAGGGCTTTAGCAGTTCAAGCAGGTGAGTGACAGACGTGATTACAATCAGCAGGAAATGGAAACCAATCTTCCGCATTTTCTATCCACCCCTCCCGTATAAAATATCTCACAATAAACTGCCAAAGTAATGAACGTCAGAAGCTGCAGTCCGCTGCTCCTTGTATAGTCCAGCGGTTGTTAACAGCTTGTCACACACCCGATGGTGCCTTGCTTTGTGTGGCTTGAAGACTGATGAATCCGTGTGCTTTCCTTCTCACCATCATCTGATACCGTCATGTTATAGAGATTGCAGCAGAAAGAATTCATGTCGATGAAATGGAAGACATTGTATGTGATAGTTTAGAAAAGGTAATGAACTGTATTTGAGAGACCTTGGTTTTGCCACCACCTATGGCTTTGTAATTTAAAAAATGAAACTGTTGATCTTTCACAGCGAGTGTTTATTCCAGTAATGTTTTACACAAACCACCTCTTATAATCATCTCCATGATCTTAAGAGACAATTAACCTAGCCTAAGCACACAAAATATGAAATATTTCTATGAAATAAATCTATGAAATATCATAGGGCAGGGCAGATGCTTGGTCTCTCAGTAGAGAAACTGGTTAGGACGTTTGCATCCCACAACAGAATGCTTGGGTTCAATTCTCAGCCCCAGGTTCTGATTCCAGTTTCCTGCTAATGTGGACCTGGGAGACAGCAGTGATAGCTGAAGTTGATGGGTCTCTGCCACCCACAAGGGCTGGGCTGAATTCCTGGCTCCCTGCTTCAGCCAGCCTCAGTCCTGGGCATTGCAGTCAGTTGGGAGTGAACCAGCAGATGGGAGCACTATCTCTATGTCCGTCTCTATTTATCTCTCACTGCTTCTAAAAATAAACCAGAAAAAGAAAGAAGTTTAAGAACATATCCTAGGGCCAGTATTCCTGATACTAAAAATAAAGAACCTAAAATCTGGAGGCATAGAGATGGCCTTTGACAGAGATGTTAATAGGCAACCTGGGATTGCCCACATTCCATATCAGAGTGCCTGGGTGCCAGTGGGTGAAGCTCGCTCGCTCGCTCTCTCTCTGACTTTCAAATAAATAAATAATTTTTAAAAAAATCTATTTCTTCTCTTTCCCTGCCGCCGCCGAGACGCGCGGAGGCGGAGGCCCAGGTGCGTTCAAGATTTGGCTTCACCCGTAACCCACCGCCATGGCCGAGGAAGGCATTGCTGCTGGAGGTGTAACGGACGTTAACACTGCTCTACAAGAGGTGCTGAAGACCGCCCTCATCCATGATGGCCTAGCACGTGGAATCCGTGAAGCTGCCAAAGCCTTAGACAAGCGCCAAGCCCATCTTTGTGTGCTTGCATCTAACTGCGATGAGCCTATGTATGTCAAGCTGGTGGAGGCCCTGTGTGCTGAGCACCAGATCAACCTCATTAAGGTTGATGACAACAAGAAACTTGGAGAATGGGTAGGCCTCTGTAAAATTGACCGAGAAGGGAAACCCCGCAAAGTGGTTGGTTGCAGTTGAGTAGTGGTTAAGGACTACGGCAAAGAATCTCAGGCCAAGGATGTCATCGAAGAATACTTCAAATGCAAGAAATGAACAAATAAAAATTTGGTTCATATTAAAAAAAAATCTATTTCTTGCTTTTCCTTTTTTTTTTTTTTTTTTTTGTCTTCAAGAAAGTCTACATGATGGAAGGCTCAGTTTGTGTCTCCTGGATCAGATCAGGAGTCAAACCTCAGACCCCATCAGCCAATATGGAGCATTTTGTTCACTTGGCCTATGGGTACCGTTTGTCCCTGGAAGCCTGCCCTCCCCAGAGGCTATATCTTGTCATAGCCTACAGTCATCAATTCACAACCCAGTAGATGATCCCTTTGGCATTACTAGCCTACACTTTGCCCCAGCAACAATGGCACCTGGAGCTCAGAGAGGCTGTCCTTGGACCTATTATCAGACAGTTCCTTCAGCCCTGGTTAATCTTCCACTCAGCCATGATCTAGGATTTTCCATACTTTGCAGCTGGGAAATTGCACCCTGTGAAGTTCCACCATGGTCCCATCAGCTTCTGGATTCCCACCCACTTAACCGGGTTTTCTTTTGCCGTCCCTCTGGGGTTTAGAATCTACCCTTTCTGGCAACAACTAAAGCTCCCGGAGGGCCCTCCTGGATTATTCTCTTCCCACCAGCTGATCAGACTTTGACCTCCTTTAAGTGACAAATAAAAGAGGAGAGCTCCTACTTGCTGGTCTGCTCCCCAGATACCCACAAAATACTAGGACCAAAGTTGGGAGCCTAGAACTCAATCCAGGTCTCGAACATGAAAGGCAAGAACCCAGTTACCTGAGACATCACCGCCTGCTCCAGGATGTGCATCAGAAGGCATCTGGACTCAGGAACTGGAGCCAGGAATCCAGCCCGGGCACTCTGATATGGGACATGGGCATCTCAACCAGCATCTTAACAACTAGATCAAACATCTGCTCCAGAGTTAAGGATCTAAGACATGATCCTGGATCACCTGAGTAGGTGTAAGGTAACCACAGAGGTCCTTAATAAGAATAAGGTAGGACCTGGAAGAGGCCCCTGGCTCCTGGCTTCAGATTGGCCCACCTCTAGCCATTGTGGCCATCTGGGGAGTGAACTGGCGGATGGAGGGCCTTTCCCTTTGTCTCTTCCTCGCTGTCTGTAGCTCTACCTTTTAAATAAATAAATAAAATCTAAAAAAAAAAAAAGTAGTAGATCAAGTAGACAATAGGAGATGTGAAAACAGAGGCAACACACCATAGGATCAGGAGTTCATGCAGGCACCATAGGAAACCACAAAGTGGAGGAAGTGGCCTTCCCCCAACTCAGAGTCTTCGTAAAGCAGCAGTCCTTCCAGTCCTTGACTTTACTCACACAAGACCCATTGCATGCTTCCCACCTTCAGGACTATGAAATAAAAATACATGGTGCGTTTAACCATGAAATTATAGGAATTTGTCCCAGCAGCAACAATGAAATTAATACAGTATCTATGAAGTAAAAATCAAGACAATTGCTACCTTGTGGAATAACTTGGTTACTTATTATGAAGTTAAACATACAAATACTTTATAACCAAGTAATTCCATTCCTAGGTACATACTCAAGCGAAAATACGGAGTTTATTTCATAACAACTCCAAATTGAGTTAAATACGTACCCCATGGTTAAACATAGATAACCTATAAACAAGTTATGATGCATTCAAACAATGGAATACTACAGCATAAAAATAAAAAGAAATGACTGATGCAATAGCATGAATGAAACTCTAGAATATTATGCTGACTGGAGTCAGAAATTAAAACCTACATACTGTATTCCATCTTTATAGGTTCTAAATAAGGCAACATTTATCAGTAGTGATCAAAACCAGACCAGGAGAGTTGCCTAGGGGCACAGAACTTTGACTTTAAGGGCACACAAAGTGGAGTGGAAACAAGGTTTACCTTTTGATTGTCGTGGTGGATACATGAATGTGTAAAGGAAATAGCACTCATTAAATTTTGCTGCCAAAAGTGGCGGCCCTTTGCACCCAAGTGGGAGACCCAGATGAAGCTCCTGACTCCTGGCGTCAGCCTGGCCCAGCCCCATTTGTCGTGGCTATCTGAAGGGTGAACCAGCAGATGGGAGATGTTTCTCTCTTTCTGTCTCTTCCTCTTTCTCTGTAATACCACCTTTCAAATAAATAAACAAATCTTGGGGGAAAAAAAAGGTTTCTTTTGTAAAAAAAAAAAAATTGTGCTGACAAACCAGTAGCTACAATCAAGACCTTAAAAATGTTGAGGATGGGGCCGAGGATTGTGGCGTGATAGGCTATGCCTCTGCCCTTGACGCTGGCATCCCATATGGGCACTGCTTTGTGTCCTGGCTGCTCCTCTTCCAATCCAGATCTATGCTTATGGCCTAGGGAAGCAGTAGAGGATGGTCCAAGTGCTTCAGCCCCTGCACCCATGTGGGCGGCACAGAAGAAGCTCCTAGCTCCAGGCTCCTGGTTTTGGATGGGCCCAGCTTCTGCACTTATGTCCATTTGGGGAGTGAATCAGCAGATGGAAGACCTTTCTCTCTGTCTCTCCCTCTCTCTGTAACTCTACCACTTAAATAAATAAATAAAAACTCTAAAAAATAAAATTTTAAGGATGGGGGCCAACCTTGTGGCGCAGCAGGTTAAGCTACTCCCTGCAATGCTGGCATCCCATATGGGTGCCTGTTCTAGAGCTAGCAGCTCTACTCCTGATCCAGTTCCCTGCCAATGCATCTCAGAAAGCAGTGGAGGATTGTCCAAGTGCTTAAGCCCCTGCACCCATGTGGGAGACCAAGAGGAAGCTCCTGGCTTCTGCCTGGCCCATTGCAGTCATTTGGGGAGTTAACCAGTGGTTGGGAGATCTCTCTATCTTTCCCCATATCTATCTGTAACTCTGCTTTTCAAATAAAAAAAAAATCTTTTTAAAAGAAATGTTGAGGATGTTAGTCCAGAGAAGAGTCTGAAAATATGGATTCCAAATGTTTCAACTTGATTTTAAGAAAAATCTCAATGGGAAGTCACATGAACAAATATTTAACTGATAAATTAAAAGTGGTAAAATTGAAAAACAATTCATAATTGTTCATAATACATAAAGCATGAAAGAAGTACTTTTTTAAAAAAATATTTATTTGAAAGGCAGAGTTACAGACGGAGAGAGGGAGAGACAGAGAGAAGTCTTCCATCTGCTGGTTCACTCTGCAAATGACTGCAACAGCTGGAGCTGGGCCGATCGAAAGCCAGGAGCTTCTTCCAGGTCTCCCACATCAGCACAGGGGCCAAGAACTGGGGCCATCTTCTACTGCTTTCCCAGGCACATTAGCAGGGAGCTAGATTGGAAGCAGAGCAGCTGGGACTCAAACTGGTGCCCATATGGGATACTGGTGCTGCAGGCAGCAGCTTTGCCCAACATGCCACAACACGGGCCCCAAAGAGGTGCCTTTTAAAATTTATCCTTTTGAGGGAAAGATAGTGTCCCTTCAAGGAACCTAAATGCTTTAGATTGAACCACATGGACTTATCCTCTGTGTAGGTTAAAAAAAATCAAATATCAGCAATTTTGCTTTATTTAGTCTAATAAGCCAATTATTCTACTGGCTCAATTTCATAGCCACATATTGAAACAAAATTAAATATTCACTCTTTTCTCACAAAGTAAAAAAAAATACATTCTTGAGTGAATACTCTTCCAACCTACTTTAAAAATTCTAATAGAATGATTGTTATTATTTTATTCTGTCCATTGAATTTTAAGGCTAGTATATGTATATATATTTTTAAAAGTATTTTTACATACAAGTTGCTGTCAGCTTAGAACACCCTGCATATATTTACATTCCAAATTAGTGTCACTTTCATCATATGTTACCATAGTAGAATGTTTCTTCTGTAGTGCATTTTTAAAAAGAGCAAAAACAGGGTATTCTTAAGCAAGCAGACGTTGACAAGCTGCTCCCTAAAGCTTGAGCGCCTGTTTTTGATTAATTCAGGTATCTATAATTATCTAAAAAGCATTCTAGAAATAGCCAATTTCAATCCAATTCAGGTCATTCCTTCAAGTCTTCATGCCTTGAGTTGCTGGTGAGCATAGCAGTCTTGGTATGTTTGGAAATACTGTCCTGAGTGAGTTGGGGTAACAGAGATGAGAAGCGCCTGTAAAAACAAGGGGCCAAAGCATAGACCTGTGCTATCTGCTTCTACCAGGAGGCAGCAGCCATTACTGACCTGGGGGAGAGAGCATTCTGAGGGAAACCTGTAGCACGATGTCTTATTTTCAATTTCTCTCTCAATTGAGTTAAAGAATTTAGACGGACTATTTTGGTTCTTTTGGAAATATACATATTGAAAGCATAGTCCTGGAGATATTTTTCTTTTCTTTGAATAGAGGAGATTTAACTAAGTTTGGATTCAGGGAGAGGAAGGTTCTGTAAAAGAAGAGTATGTCTTATCAAGATGGGAGATTTGCAGCCTACAGGAAGTGGCTAATAAATTCTGCTTTACATGTTGGATGACTACCAGAAATTCTGAAAATAAATAACACAGATATTTCCCTCTAGATATTTAGAAAGCATCCAAAATACCTTCTCATCCATTCTTAAACTCAGAAAATAAAATATATCAAACTGTCAATATTTTGGTCTTAAATTCTTTTTCTGAAAAGATGTTCTTCATTTCAGGACCATAGAAACTATTTCATAGAATTTTCAAAATGTTTCCCTTCAAAGCCATCACTCACTCCCCTTATACAATTACTCCTGTTTCACTTGTTCCCAAGACCTAATTGGCCTTCCCTTCACCCTAAGTCCAAACTTCCAAATCCACAAAAAATTGAAAATTAACAATGGACACATTCTTAAATGTGTTTTTATATTTGTGCTGCTATAGCCAAGTTCCAGTGACTGCAAATAACTATTTTGGGGGATCAAGAGACGTATTTTAAATACGTCCTTCTGAGAGCCCAGTAAAATGCTTTTGTTTGTTTCTCCTTAAACAGCAACATTTTTAGTCACTGTCAGATGGTGGAATTGAATATCCTTAACGTGGACATGGCACCAGGTAGAGCAGTCTGAGTCATAATAGGAAGAAAAATGGGACTGTTATTTCTCTCTGATTTTTTTAGTATGCTTTTTAAATTTCTCCTCATTTGTCTGACTCTGAGGCGGTGAATACTGATTATAAAGACACATTGGTGCACCCAACTTCAGTCCGTTTTATCCATCTGGGTAGAGAAAGTTTGACAGGCGTGCGTGGGTGTGGATGTGTGTTGTGAGAATGTATAAGCAGGAATACAGGCTTGAGAGAGCGAGAAAGTGAGAGCGAGAAAATGGACTGTAAAAATTTAAGTCTACCCCAAATCCTGATTAACAAGTCTGTTATTTATCTTAACTCATTTTGCAATCAGGGCACATGGGCATCATTTTTCTCAAGGAAGCTTTTCCTGATCAGAAAGGCAGAAACAATAGAGCTGAGGGCTATTGTCTGAAGTGTTTCCCTGGTCCTTGTCTTTAGGATGTCTGTCCGTTAACATGGACACAAGTGCTAAAGCAGCATGTAGGAGGTACAGTGGTCACACTGGTAATGGGGACAGATAAACCCAGACTGCAAGCTTCCAGTTCAGGGCATTGCTTGCAGCTCCCGACACTGACCTTGAACTAGACCCACTTCTATCAACCTTGTCTTACGTTGTTCCTCTGGAACACCTATCCCTCTAGAACACCTTTGCTCACTCACCTTTAATCTACTTATCTTATTTTCTCTAATTTCTCATCCTTTCCTTACATTCCTACTCTATTTATGTTGACTATTACAATTTGTTTTATTTTCTTCTTTTTATGCATTTTAGGATTTTTCCCTCCATAATATGCATTCCTTAAAACTTTATGATTAACTGGCGAATTAATCCTTGTGGTGAAGTTGATTACATGGCCAGATTCTTCTTGTATTAACTTGTTTCTCATTTGTAGGGAACATGTATCAAGTTAATTGGACTGTGAGGATCTTCACAGTAAAACCAATGGTAGATATGAACCAAAGCCCAGAGTAGTGATAGAAGTAACTAATATTTATCAGTGGTTTTTATAAAACCCTTCTCATTAGTATTGTGTAACTTTCACAACTAATCATTATTGTTCCATTTTATAAATAAAGAACCAAAACTTAAAAAGTTCCTCATCATTACACAGTTGGCAAATGGAAAAACAGGACCTGAGCCCAGCCCCACTGACTGCAAATATCATCATCTTCTTAACATGTAGCCTGAACAAAGAATAAAAGGTCTTTTTATTTTTTAAAGATTTATTTATTTAGGGGCCAGCACGGTGGCGCAGTAGGTTAATCCTCCAGCTGCAGCATCGGCATCCCATATGGGCGCCGGTTCTAGTCCTGGGTGCTCCTCTATCAATCCAGCTCTTTGCTGTGACCTGGGAAAGCAGTAGAAGATGGCCCAAATCCTTGGGCCCCTGCACCTGTGTGGGAGACTGGAAGAAACTCCTGGCTCCTCGCTTCGGATCGGCGCAGCTCCAGCCATTGGGGCCATTTGGGGAGTGAACCAACGGATAGAAGACCTCTCTTTGTCTCTCCCTCTCACTGTCTGTAACTCTCTCTCTCAAATAAATAAATAAAATATTTTAAAAAAGGATTTATTTATTTATTTGAAAGGCAGATTCACAGACAGGGAAAGGCAGAATTACAGAGAAAAAAGATTTTCTATCCACTGATTCACTCCCCCAAATGGTTGCAACAGCTAGGGCTGGGCCAGGCCAAAGCCAGGAATCAGGAGCTTCATCCAGCCTCCCATGTGAGTGCCAGGGCCTATGTACCGGGGCCATCTTCTGCTGCTTTCCCAGGCACATTAGCAGGGAGTTAAATCAGAAGTGGAGTACCCAGGACTTGAAAAGCTGACATTGGATGCTGGTGCTGCAGGCAGCAGTGTAACTCACTGAGCCATAATGCTGGCCCCAGAAAATGTCTTAAAAGCAAAATCCTGCTATATACACAGGTTTTTTTTTTTTTTTTAACTAAAGGGGATTTCTATAAAATATAAGCTTTAAAGTCTTTACATTGGAAAAATTATGTAATCTAAGTTTCATTAATATCCACTGTTGTCTGGTGCTTGTTTTCATAAATGAAGTTCTATAAGAACAAACAGTCACACCTATTTGTTCACGTTGTACCTCGGATTGCTTTTACACTGCGATGGCAGAGTTGGGTAGCTGTGATTGGGATTTTATGGTATAGAAGTTCTACACTATTTGTTATTTGGATCTTTCCAAAATATTTAATGATCCCTTGTAGGTGATCCCATGAGGCTGCCTGCCTAGCCCATGCAGTCATCCTGACTGCTGGCAGGTGGCAGGACCCCCAGGCACATCCCCTGCCCCGCATCAGACAATCAGAGAACCTGCTCCCGGGTGTGGCCCAGGTGCACCTGGAAAGCTACCCTAGCTACATGACCTTCAAGCTGATTGGAGACGCATATTGGTGTCAGTGTCGGTTCTGTCCTCTAGTTAGTGTTGCCCTTAATTAGTTATGTCCCTTCTGCTGGCTCTTTAAAAGTATACATGGCTGTGAATAAAGATGGACGTGTTCCCCGAAGCGTGTCCCCAGTGCTTGTGGAAGAACACCGTCGCCCCGCTCTCCCCAATTGTGGGGACTTTGCAGGATGAGTTGCAACCCCTGCCTCAGATAACTTTTTCTTATGTTCTTCCTTAAATATTCAGTAGACAAATGACACTAGATTGTAACCCGTGAAGTAGAATTTCCTTAGAAGTGTACCATGACAATGTGTGACTGCAAATCAACTGTTCTAAGGTTGTTTTTGAATAACATCAAGCACAGCATAGTTGACTGATTCTACTTCAGGGTCCTCTTAATTAGTTATTGAAAAATCAATGGTACTGAAACAATTAGGTTTTGGTTCAGTTATTTTAAACACATAAACTCAAATCATAAACGAATTCCGGAGGCTCTAGGTGGTTTTCAGCAGGAGTTTTGCTGATATTGGATAGTCTTCCCTCGATAAAAATTGGTTTAAGAAAGAACAATACTGAGAAAAGTGCCTGTGTTTTATAGAGATTAAATCTGTTGGATGTTCACTGCCTTGTCTCAATAGTAACTAAACAATATGATGTGACAGATGTTCAAGAAGTTTATATACTAATTATACAATTCCATTTTTAGCTTTTAATTAATAAGAATGCATTTATAGGGGCTGGCACTGTGGCACAGTAGATAAAGGCACCGCCTGCAGTGCCGGCATCCCATATGGGCACGGGTCAAGTCCCAAGTCCCGGCTGCTCCACTTGTGTTCCAGCTCTCTGCTATGGCCTGGGAAAGCAGTGGAAGATGGCCCAAGTCCTTGGGCCCCTGCACCCGTGTGGGAGACCTGGAAGAAGCTCCTGGCTTTTGCTTCAGATGAGCTCAGCTCTGGCTGTTGAGGTCATCTGGGGAGTGAACTAACAGATAGATCTCTCCCCCTCTCTGCCTCTGCCTCTGCCTCTCTGAACTCTGACTTTCAAATAAGTAAATACATCTTTAAAAAAGAATATGTATACATTCTTTATACTATATATACTATATATATATATATATATTTATTCACTGATGCTATGGCTTGAATGTGTCTGCCAAAGGTCCTATGTTGAAAACTTAACCCCTGCTGTAACAGTGTTGGGAAGTAGGACCCAACTAGAGGTGAGGAGGTCATGCAGACTCTGCCCTCAGGAATGGATTGATGTAAAATAACATTTAAAAAGAGGAATGGATTAATGTCTGCATCACAGGAGTGGGTTAGTAACCACGAGCATGGGGTTGTTATAAAAGTAACAACTACAAATAAGGCTGAACGCACGACCCATTGGCGGTTGCCCCTCATAAACTCATGGCTCTGATAGAGAAGAAGGGGACCTAAAATCTCAAATAAGATGCTAAAACCTACACCAGATGTTCTTGAACTCTAGATCTCCCGAAATCCTTAGCTGGCAGAAGCAACTCTCTCTTCCCCGGTGGAAGATCTTAGTCTGTCCTTATCCAGAGGCAATGACAAGGCCTCACCTGGGGCAGATTCCCCACAAGATAATGTCTGACTCCTTCAAGATCTGGCTCCATCTCTGCTCATGGTTTCTGCATCAGTGGTTCTCAAACTTTAACATGTATGTGAGTCACCTGGAGGATTACTGAGCTTCCACACCTAAATTGTCAGACTCAGCAGCTGTAAGATGGGACTTGAGAATCTACGTTTCTAATAAATTCCCAGACGGTGCTGCTGGTCTAAGGGCCAAACTTTCAGAACTGCTGCTTTAGAACAACAAATTAGGAAGAATTCTCAACCCAGTCCTGACTCAGGAAGTTCTGTCTGCTATAGAAAAAGGAGTTGCGTACAAAGCAGCCAGAGCACCTGATTAATTTGTACTGTGATCAGACCTAAAATGCAGCTGTGAATTTAGAGTAGGGGCGAGGCAGATGTAAGTCTGTTGAAGAGTTTGTTGATGAATAGATACTGTCCATGACTCACAACAGTGGGAACACAGACTCTTGGAGCCAGTTTTAACTTGCTGTTGAAATACTTATTAAAATGTGGAGCTGATAATGGCCTAAAGTAAAAGACACAGAATCTAGGATTGCCTTGGCAGAGTATTAACGAGCTGTTAAAGCTTCACGTCCAAGTAAATGGGTTACACATGAACAGCAAATCCCCCAGCTATTTTCCTCAGAGGGGCCCAGAAGACACTCCTTTCATTAAAGCAGTGAGTAGAGGAGGCTGCCCTCTCTAATCTGAGATGATACCAGGGCAGCTCCTATGGAAATGAGCTCCCTGGTTTCCATGGAGAAGATAGGATGCAGAATAAGAGGAGCCAGGAGGTAGTACTTAGCTCCATAGGTAAGAAGGACATACATAGCAAACTAGGAATGACGATTAGGGGTCCTTATCCACAGAAACATATCACAATAACTAGTCTACCTTGAAGTTCCAAGAGGCAAGCTAGATGGGCTTGCTCAAGAGGGGTATTTCGGAGCTGGCGCTGTGGCGCAGCAGGTTAACGCCCTGGCCTGAAGCTCTGGTATCCCATAGGGGCGCCGGTTTGAGTCCCAGCTGCTCCTCTTCTGATCCAGCTTTCTGCTATGGCCTGGGATAGCAGTGGAAGATGGCCCAAGTCTTTGGGCCCCTGAACCCACGTGGGACACCTGGAAGAAGCTCCTGGCTCCTGGCTTCAGATCGGCGCAGCTCTGGCTGTTGCGGCCATCTGGGGAGTGAACCAGTGGATGGAAGACCTCTCTCTCCGCCTCTCTTTCTCTGTGTAACTCTGACTTTCAAATAAATAATAAAATTTTTAAAAAGATGGTATTTCTTCACATGTATAACAAAAGATAAATAAATAAAGAGAACATAAGAGAAGGTGGATATCAGCCAGTACAATGAAAAGTCAGGATCCTTTCCCCCACGTACCTTACTTAGCCTGGTTCTCAGACCCAGAGCCCATTAATCCAAGGCAATATAGGGAGTCTTCTTACCAGGAGACATAGTAAACTTGTCTTATAAACCTAAAGCTTCATTATGTATCTGGCGGTTTCAGAAAAAGACAACTATACCACCTGTTTATCATCATCAAATGTTATAGTGGCTGATTTGAAATAGGGAGAAATATTTCTGGAGAGGCAGCTTTAGAGCCTACATGCTTAAGACGTGTAGCTCCACCTGGCAACCACAAACTGAAGAGGGCAAAATCACAGCAACTCTACCCAACAAAGACTTGGTGACTAAGGGCTCAGATCCCCAGGGTGAAGGCTCGGGACGCTCAAGTCAGGAAGAACCTCAATGAGCAGAAGTGCTGATCATGGGTGAGGAGAAACTAGAGTGTGTTATAGTGCAAGAAGATAATAATAGAGGAAATACATAACTGAGAACAGTTACAACCTCAGCATTCATTGCACAAGTGGTATAGTTTGTCTCACTCAAACTCTTGTATTAAATGGTTTATTTGGGGGTTTAGTATTGTTTTGTTTATCCAAAGCTATGGCCAGCTAGAAATGTGAAGAATCAGGGAACAGAGAGAGCTCCTCACGGGTTATGAGTACATGTAGGCGGTGCCGGGAGGAGACTGTGGCTGACGCTGCTGGTGCTCCGGCCACACCCCCTCAGACCTTATCACCTGTTCCCGCCAGCCTGGTTTCCAACTGCAGCATCTTCATCTCTTTCCCTCAGGGCTTTCCCTCGACACTGAAGCCTGACCTACCTCCACACTCGGCAAACAGAGAGTTCTTGAAAACGAATGACCCATAGGACAACCCTCAACCAATGACTAGCAGACATGGCAGGCAGGTACCCCGTTATGTCCCACCTTGGAGGGGAGGCTCACATCCTACTCTGTTGCATCCCACATCACAAATTACTTGAGAATGTGCCTCTGTTTGCTTTCTTCCCTTCCTGGTCTTGCTTTTGCACTCTATCAGTGTTTCCCTAGATCTTTCAGACGAACTATTTGCTTGCAAATGTCCATTTCTGGAGAATAATTCCTAGTTAGATATATACAGAAGCAGAAAGGTAGGAAACAGTTTTTCCCTTTCTCATTTAGGATCTGGCAGGTCTTTGCCCAAGGTGCTCCTCATCAACAAAGGAGGTCTGATGGAGATTAGAATCTGTCATGTGCCTGGTAGGCACCAAGAAAAGGCCAAGGATAGAATCCTCTGATCCTTTCTCTTTGAACGTTTGTGAGAGATTTAGAAATTCTCACCTGAAGTAGATGGATTGAGAGCCAGAGGGCCTGTGAGTGTTGATGAGAAATGAGGTGAGGTCATTTCTGAAGCTGCTGCGGATGGGCAGTGTCACAAGTGAATTAAGGTGGAGTCAGTTCTGTAAGCTGAGCGTCACTGTGCCCTGGCCATGCCAAGAGACACGACTATGAGTTTCATCAGATGCAGACTTCTGCAGGTAAGTTCAGGGTGTCTGGTGAGTTTAAGCAGCAAAGTACCTTGCCCAGAAGCCATAGAGGAGCCAAATACCAAGAAAGATAAACACCTACCTCCCACATGATCAGGAGGGCAAATAAAGTCCTTTGGAATCCAGATGTCATCTTTCAAAGATTGGAGAGAAGGACTCCTATAGAAAGCAGACCTTTGAAATATCTGAATAGTTATTTTAAATGGGTCTGTCTTAAACCAGAAGGGACTGAGATAATTTTAACTGACAAGTTTAAATTCTGCCACTGCACAATCCATCCACACCATCCAGCAAAGGGGGCTTAAGAGGAAATTTTTTATATGAATGTCACTCTCACTATATATAGATTTAATGTCTTCAGGAATAACAGAATCTACACTTTCCCTAGCTTGTTTAAAGAAAACTGCTTTTGATCACTAATTTTAAAAAAAAGCATCCCTAGAGACAAAGTATTTAGCCTAGGAGTCAAGATGTCTGGGCACCACATCTGAGTGCCTGTGCCAAGTACCTGGTTCTGGTTCCTGACTCATCTCCTGCTAATGCACACCCTGGGAGGCCCTGGCCACTGCTCCAGTAGTTGGTCCCTGCCACCCATGTGAGTGGCCTGGATTGAGTTCCTTGCTTCCAGCTTCTTTCCAGCTGGGACATTGTAGTCATCCTGGGAATGAACCAGTGGAAAGGAGTGTCTGTCTGTCTGTCTCTCTCCTCCCACCCCCTCCTTCTCTCCGTCTTAAGTTAAAAAAAATCCCTAGGGTCCTTTAAGACTCGTGTATACACTTACGTTCTCCAGGGATGTAGACACGAGAACAAGAAATACATCAGCACAGTAGGCTGACAGACAGGAAAGAGGCTTTGGGATGTATTCAGCAGCACGAACCTGAGTCCTGCAAAGAGGTGTTAGCCCCATTTCATGGCATTATTTTTAAAGGTGCTAGAGGATTCTGGGCCTCAGGGAACCTGAAAGCAGGCCAAAAAACAAATAACAACCCTCCCCATCCCATCCCTGCCTCTCTGGAAACTCTTGTTCCCCACTTACTTCTACATCTGTCCTATGTCTTCTCTTTACATTTCAGCCACTCTGAATCAAAATGCTGTTAAAAAGGTGATCCCACATTATGGGGATTTCTAGCTATCTTGGACTTGATGAAGTTTGTTCAAAGGAAATAAAGCGTTTGTATATTGAAATATTTTTTTAAAAAAATACATATACTATGAAATGGAGCTAGCACTGTGGTGTAGAAGGTTATGCATCTGCCTACAGTGCTGGCATTCCAATACTATTCAAGTCCCAGCTGCTCTACTTCCAATCCAGCTCCCTGCTGACAGCCTGGGAAAGCAGCAGAAGACAGCCCAAGTGCTTGGGCCCCTGCACCCATGTTGGAGACCCCAGAAGAAGCTCTTGGGTCCTGGCTTCAAATCAGCCCAGCTCCAGCTATTGCAGTCATTTGGGGAGTCAGTCAGCAGATGGAAGACATCTCTCTCTGTCTCTCCTTCTCTCTGTCTATAACTATACCTCTCAAGTAAATACAGATTTAACAAAAAATACTATGAAATGGGCCCTAACACAGAAATGAGGAAAAATTAAATGTGGAGATCTCAGAGGTGAATTTGCACACAGTTGTTAGCCTGAGCTTCAAATCCATCTATGTTAAACAAGATGCCTTAACTCACAACTCCATGGAATCCTTTGCAAAGTACTATGTCAACATGGGAGCTGTTACTGGAAATATAAAACAGAAAAGACAACATCACATGTAAAATTTCCTTTACAGACTCAATCTGATAATTAGCCTGGGGAAAGGAAAAAGTGACAAAGTAGACAAATCCGTATGTCTGGGAAGCGGAGGAAAAGTTGGTGGTAAGGGAATCGGGGTATCACTAAACCCTCTTTCAAGGAAAGGAGAAGTAAAGTAATTAAAGCCCAGCTTTGCTACCAGATGGGCTTGGATTTTAATCCAGGCTCTGCCACCTGCTACCTGTGTGATATTGAGCAACCTATTTAGCCTTTCTGCTAATTAACTGAATGGTGTGCAGATTAACTGAGATCATATAAAGTTTCAAGAACATCATTGATGCCCAATAATTATTTATCTTCTCACCCCATTCCAATCTACTTCCCGGCTCTGGGAGAGAAGAAAGGAGCAGTTACGGTAAGACTAAATAGTAAGAAAACATGAAGCGATCCTGGGAAACGTGGAGACAGACTGAAAGACAAAATGTAAAACATGTCACTGAAGCTCCCTGATTTTCCAACAAATGCATTCGAGTAACTGAGTAAATCACCTACGTTGAGCAGCCAGGTTCTCCCATCATCGTGACACCTACCGGCGTCCCTTGGAGATCATGTCCCAACTGGGAAATCAGCTCCGACTCAACGCACCTCACTGTGTGTTCCCGAAAGCAGCTGCTGTTGTGAGGTAACTGAGGTTTCTTTCCCCATTTCTCACCCCTATTACTACATTTTCCTGCCACTCTTCCCCTTTCCACTCAAAGGCAACACTAATCTGGGACCAAAAAAAAAAAAAAAGAGGCAAGCATCTAATTATTATGCTTTTAAAGATTTGTATTTGAAAGGAGGGAGGGACGGGGAGAGAGAGAGAGAGAATCTTTCTTTTGCAGATTCACTGCACAAATGGCTGCAACAGCCAGTAGTGGCCAAGCTGAAGTCAGGAGCCAGGATCTCCACGCTGGTTTCCCTTTAGAGATCTTTAACTTTCAGAGAGCCCACCGCTTTGAGTGGGGGAAAATGGTTTATTTTTATTTTTTTTAACAGCAAATCCAAAAATTACACCATAAACAATAGCTGTAGGAAGGAAATACATAATCTCCATTCACTGCCTGCTCCCAGCCCTGAGAATACATGGAGTTTGCCCAACCAGAGGAAAAGTAGCCTTGCTGAGACAGTAGAATGACAGTGAGTGTGGAATTCCTGGCCAGCAAAAATCAAGACACTTAGAGGTCAGTTTAGACCAAACCTCTGGTGATGTAGCAGCATCACTAACAGGGAACTGGGAATGGAGTAGAACTCTGAATTTAAATACAATTAGCCTTACAATGACATAATAATCCATGTATTTCTGAGTTTTGCTAAATCTCAGTATATTAATTTTTCTGTCATCCATTGGAAACAGTTCTAGGCAGAAATTAAATTTAATTACAAGACGACTTTATAAAAGTTACAGTTCCCAGAGCCAGTGCTGTGATGTAGCGGGGAAAGCCGCTGCCTGCAGTGCTGGAATCCCATATGGACACTGGTTCGAGTCCCTGATGCTCTACTTCCAATTCAGCTTTCTGTTATGGTCTGGGAAAGCAGTAGAAGGGGCCCAAGGGCCCCTACACCCATGTGGGAGATCCAGAAGCAGCTCCTGGCTCCTGGCTTCGGATCAGCTCATTTCCAGCCGTTGCAGCCATTTGGGGAGTGAACCAGCAGATGGAAAACCTCTCTCTCTCTCTCTCTGCTCTGTCTCTCTGTAACTCTCTGCCTTTCAAATAAATAATAAATCTTTTTTATAAAAAAAGAAGTTATAGTTTCCCAAATACTTTGGAAATTGTGCAACCTACAAATATTAAAAAGCTCCCCAACTAATTTTAATGCAAACACACATTGGGCAACGCTGTGAAGTTCACTGAATCATTCTATATCCCCCTCAGTTCACATCTTGGGCCTCTTCTATAAACAAAGCATAATCATTTTAACTGCTTCGTAGGGTTAAGGTAAAGTTAATGAGACAATGTATGTGACTTGGCACATGCTAAGTTATCAATAACTATTACTTGGTTTTAACATTCCCCACCCCTTCCTGGTATTTTCTTCCAGGTTGAGAAACCTTAATTAGTTTACTTCTGGCATTTTTAAAAACTTTATGTGCCCCAGAAAGCAGAGTGATCCATCTGACTTTTTAAAGATTTATTTATTTATTTTGAAAGTCAGAGTTACAGAGATGGAGGGAGAGAGATAGAGAGAGAGAGAGAGAGAGATCTTCCACACTCTCGTTCACTGCCCAGATGGCTGCAATGGCCAGTACTGGGCTAGGCTGAAGTTAGGAGCCAAGAGCTTCCTCAGGGTCTCCCATATGGGTGGCTTGAGCCATCTTCAGATGCTTTTCTCAGGCCATTAGCTGGGGGCTGGACAGGAAGTGAAGCAGCTGGGACACAACCTGGCACCCATACGGGATGCCAGCATCACAGGCAGTGGCTTTAGCCTCTATGCCACAATGCTGGCCCAAATGGGTAGATTTTGAAAGAATACACAGGACTGTAGGAAGCCCAGCTCCTTCCTGCTTCCTCTTCCCCCTGGGAATCTGTTGCTAGTAGCCTCCCATTGGGACCATCTTTTACTCTTTTAGAGTCAGACTCTCCCCCATAGCAAAGCTTCCCTGGACCAGCATTCTTTGAGCTTGGGCAATTCTGCTCATCCTATGTTCATTTAGCACACACCTTTTGCCCTCACTTCATCTAACTTCTCTTCTGCAGCAACAAAGGTGCTATTTTGGCCTACACTTGCCATTTCTTTACATCACATATCACTTTATTAAAAATTAGATTTACTTATTTCATTCCTAAGTAATCCTAGTACTTACTTTAAGTGAGATATGTAATAACCCATATAATTTACCAATAATATATTTGTTTTCAAATACTCATTGACCCAGAAATTTCATCCAAAGAACTATTTCATCATAAGTATATTTATGAATACATAATAATTTTCATCATGATAGCTAGTTGCATTATAGTAGATCTATAAGATGAAACACCTTGCAGACATTAAAAATAATGTTATAAAAGTTGGTGTTTGGCCTAGCAGTTAATGTGTTGGTTAAGATGCCCTTATCCAGAGCAGATATCTGGTGTGGTGGCTTAGCTGCCACTGGAGGGGCCTGCATCTTCTACCCGAGTACCTGGTATGAGTGCCAGTTACCCTACTTCTGATCCAGTTTCCTGTTAATGCACACCCTGGGAAGCAGCAGGTGGTGTCTCAAGTAGCTGTGTTCCTGCCACTCAAATGAGAGACCTGGATTGAGTTCCTGGCTTCTTGTTTCAGCCTGGCCCAGCGCCCATTATTGTAGACTTTTGGAGAGTGAACCAGTGGATGGGAGTGTCTATCTATCTTTCTATCTCATTCTCTCTTCCTCTCAAAGAAATATAAATAAACAAATAAAATTTAAAATTATATACACTAGCATGAAATGTTATTAAAACAATGTAAATAAAAATACCATGTACTTAAAAAGGCAGAGGAAAAGGCGACAATGATGAGAGAAATGTAAGATAAATTTAAAATTTGTTCTTACAGAGATGAGAAAACACCAAACCTCAAATGAAGAAGAAAACACTTGGAAGGTCAGCTGCTAGAGAAGAAAATATCAGTGAACTTCAGATTTAGCAAGATAAACTTTCCAAAACAGAAAAAGGAAAAAGTGCTGAAAAGAAGTGAGAGAAGCATTTGCAATCTAATAAAACATACAAGGGATTGGAGATCTAAAAGGAGAGAATGAGGTAGGGACATAAAAGCATACTTTTAAAAAATATAAATGACAAATTTTGAGATTATATGAAATTCTCAACCCACAAATCCAACTAACTCAATGAGTTTAAATAGGACAAACTCAGAGAAAACTATGCCAAGATATTAAAAAAAATTAAATTGCTGAAGGGATCATTCAAATTGTTAAATAAAAACTGAGCAAATTCAATGTCTGTTTAACTCTCAGTAAACTACAAACAGAAAGGAACTCCCTTAGGCTGAGAGGAGTATCTGTGAAGAGCCTATTACTTACACTTAGTGGTGCATTTGGAATAAGACAAGGATGACCCCTGTAAGCACTGGCCCCTAAAACACTTCTTCTAAAATGTTCTCTCTTTGTTTTTGTATGTGAATGTTAAGTTTTTTCAACCTCACCCCTTCCTGAGAATAAAGTGACCAGAAACTGAGAAAATATCAGAAAAATGGAAGCAGAAAGATTGCCTCTAAATTTCTCATTATATTAACAAATTTGCTGGTGGTTTAAGTCAATTAATAATGCTTTTTCTGTTATTTGCAACCAAAATATTTGTAACTGAAACACATACTAACCAAAATATTGGCAGTATTTTTCAAATATATGATAGGATAGCTAATGGTTTCTAATTTCATTGTTACTTATTGATGTATATTTTCTACAATAATGGGAACAGCTAACATTTTGAAAATTTTTTACCCCAAGAAATGTATACTTTGCTATATATTCTTATTTGAGTCTTTTCAACCACTCTATGACATAAATATCATATTTCCCATTTCACAGATGAGGGAATCAAGCATTAGCGAGTAACTTGACTGAGGTAAGAATCGTTTACCCAAAATAAATGTTAAAAAGAGAACTTTATCTTAGATAATCTGATTCCAGATCCTGTTCTCTAAGACATGCTATGCACTAATTATGACATATAATATTATGTAAAAAATTTTAAGTATATTTTAGGAACACTAATAAATTATAACAGAATGCACAGTGCATCAGCTTAAGTAATAGCAGTATTTATCAAGCAACACCAATAGTCAGCATGTATTCTGAATGATGATACCTGAATTCTGATGAGTAATCGCATGGCAGAAGAGTCTTGGTTAGGTCCTGGCCAAATCGTATGGAGCTACTTTCTGCTGCCTGACATTCTTTTTCTATCCATGTACTTCTGAGGAACAAAAAGTTGGTTCTGCTCTGTAAAGGCTCTTGGCCAAAAAGCTATATGTTTTAAAAACAAAAACAAAACCCTTCCTTTATTTGTTAAAATCAGTAGAAGTGAACCAAAGGGCATTTACTGGCAACCGTGAGATTTGCTCAAAATATCTCCTTCACTTAAAAAGCTTCAGCCAAGAGCTTGTACTTGAAGAACACATCTCGTGGATAGGGTGGTCTCATTAGCTGAGGTAATGAGAGTGTCTATAGACCTAAAATCCCAATGGACTAGCACATGTGAAATTATTTTCAACTCACATGAAATCTAATCGGGACAGACATGACTTTCCATATACGACCTCAACAATCTTCCATCTGCGACTCTGTAGATCTCCTTAGGCCCTGGCACTACCAGCAGGCTGAGGAAGAGGAATGGGAGACAAAAGGGTGTGATAAAAGAAATCAAATATGTTACCTGTGTGCATTGTCTACCAGGAAAAATTCAGCCGCCTGTGCCTAACTGGATAAAGAAACTGGGAAATGATAGCCTATGAGCAAACAACTTCTCAGCAACAACTCGACACCACGGACAGTGCATTAGTCAAGGCCAAGCCACAAAAACCAAAGGAAGGAGGCAATGGTCCCATTGTCCGGGAGTTAGAGCCACCTGTAAAAGCTAGAACCACAGTTTATCTGGCCAGCAGTTGCTGGAGTTGTAGACTGCAAGTTGTGGAGAACCCACCTTGGAAATTACTATTTGAAAATAGCAATGTTTTGACTTGTTCTTCTTATCACCTTTTCATATTCCATGCTGGCAGCCTGTGCCTTCCTGTGGTAAAGTTTATCCAGAAGTCATTGTTAAGGAATAGGACTCCTGCATTACAGATCATATCAGTGGAAGGAGACACAAGGAAACGATCAGCACTAAAGGCAGCGTGCGTCTTTAGCAGACAGCGAAGCATCCCACTCCCTATATGAAGTACATAAAATAGGTGGTAACATAGCCCTCAGTGAATAAAGAGTCTTTCCTGGCGCAGTGGGTTAATGCCCTGGCCTGCAGTGCCGGCATACCATATGGGCGCCGGTTCGAGACCCGGCTGTTCCACTTCTGATCCAGCTCTCTGCTGTGGGCCTGGGAAAGCAGAAGAAGATTGCCCAAGTCTTTGGGCCCCTGCATCCACCCAGAAGAAGCTCCTGGCTCCTGGCTTCGGATCAGCACAGCTCCGGCCGTTGCAGTCAGCTGGGGAGTGAACCATCAGATGAAAGACCTCTCTCTCTCTCTCTCCCTCTCTCTCTGTGTAACTCTGACTTGCAAATAAATAAGTCTTTTTTTTAAAAAAAAAAAAAGAGTCTTTCCTGCCACAGTAGAGAAAGAATAGTGCAGTTGAGTATTCATGTAATACATTATACCTACACACGCTGAAAGGATGAGTGGTCCTTTTCTAAGTCTAACAAAACCAGAAGTGGTTGACCATAAAGTTAATGGATATTAATCTTCAAGACTCCTCTCTTCCAAGAACCTGGCAGGGGCCATACAGATATATTCATGTGGGAGCCAGTGCTGTGGCATAGCAGTGCCAGCATCCCATATGGGCACCAGTTCGAGTCCCAGCCACTCCACTTCCAATCCAGCTCTCTGCTATGGCCTGGGAAAACAGTAGAAGATAGCCCAAGTCCTTGGGCCCCTTAACCCACTTGAGAGACCTGGAAAAAGCTCCCGGCTCCTGGCTTTAGATTGGCCCAGCTCCAGCTATTGTGGCTACTTGGGGAGTGAACCAGCAGATGGAAGACCTTTCTCTCTCTTTCTCTCACTCTGCCTCTGCCTCTCTATAACTCTGCCTTTCAAATAAGTAAATAAATCTTTAAATATATATATTCATATGGTAATATATATTTTTGTTAAATTTGTGAAAGAAAGATATTTTAAATGTAATTGATGAAAATTTCTGCATTTATTCCACTGCAAAGCTTCCATGACATTTCCTGGTTTATATTGCCCATGGTCTTTGGGGATCTGGCTGAAAGAAATTGGAGTAGGGATAGATTCATTTCAGTGTTAGTGAGATATATTCATGTTTCCAGTCACTTCCATGTTGAGTTTAAGTTGTTACTAGTCATCCCATTGCAGGAATGTCTTCCCATAATACCAGCCCTCTGTATGCTGCTACTGAACTATGATGTGCACAAAACACAAAGCTAAAGTTTGTAGCAACAAATGACATTGTCCAGTGGTATCTGTCACCATAAGTAAAAGGATAGCAAAAGGAGAACAAAGTTCAACATGTATAGAGCAAGAAGCTAGGCTATAGGAAACTCTACTAATCAAATACATAAAAGTCAGTTGTCATCTGAAACTGAGAAACTATTTCCATTCAGAAATGTACTCAATAGTGAAGTTTATATAATTATTAACCTACATCTATTTTTCTTTTTAATCAAATTTTCCTTCATAAAATTGTAGGAACTCACATATTTGTTTTTTTTTAACTTTTATTTAATAAATATAAATTTCCAAAGTACAGCTTTTGGATTATACTGGCTTTTCCCCCTCCCCATAACCTCCCTCCCACCCGCAACCCTCCCATCTCCCACTCCCTCTCCCATTCCATTCACATCAAGACTCATTTTCAATTATCTTTATATACAGAAGATCAATTTCGTATATATTAAGTAAAGATTTCAACAGTTTGGAACTCACATATTTGAAGGACACAAATCTGTTACCAGTACTACAAAAAGCAAGTATGACTGTACAAAATCACAGATGATAGTCTATGCATGTAACTTCTCAATTATAGAAAAGAAACTTCAAGTAACCTTGCTAAAGAAATATTTTTTTCTATTAAAAATGGTCCTACAAATTTTTTCCTCATAAGAGAGACAAAATAAATGTATCCAAAAAGGAAAGAAATAATTATAGAGATGTCAGCCATTGATTAAAAAAATTATTTATATTTCTTTGAATTTTTTGATGTTTGTGACATTTGTCAACTTTTTATTACTTTTAAATTCTGCATTGTCTTGTCTTCTTCTAAGTAAGTATTTACATTATACCTAATCTCCTATTTATGATTTTGTATTCTTATTCTTAATGAAGGACTTCAAAATTCCACAAGTTCCAGGCCCCACAAAACCCGGATCATCCGCAAACACAAATTTTAGTGTCTACATGTCTCAGTGTGTACTACTCAAACAAAGAGCACACTTAGGAGATAATTAAATTTATCAATGCAACATTCAGTGTGCTTCCTTCCAACAAAATAGTTCTGAACTATCAATGAGATCATTGATGGGAAAGCACTCTGAAATGTATTAAGTGCTGTATCTATGCAAACTGTTATCTTCATCATCCTTTTAAATACAAACATCTGGAGTTCTTAACGTTTGTTTGACAACTATTTAGTGATCTTCCACTTGGAGCCTGGCACCCCTGGGGCTGTGGAGGGAATAAAGATGAAATACATCCAAACTTGCTTTCAGAAAGTTCACTGTCCCCAGCATAAGGACTGCACTGAACACGAAATTAAGAGAGAAAATCTATGTCAGTGAATATATAACCTTTTCTGTTATAACCCATATTTCACAGTGAAAATCATGGTCCAAAACACACACACACACACACACACATACATAACACACATGCTTGATGTTTACTACATGCCTTACTCTCTCATAGTTTTCTATTCTACCTCATTTTTAAATTTGAAAAGCAGAGTAACTGAGCCAAACGGAGATGAAGATAGAGAGCAAGATCTTCCATCTACTGGGTCACTACTCCAAACGTTCACCACAACAGGGGCTGGGCTAAGGAGGGACTCAAGGACGTGAGCCATCATCTGCTGCCTCCTAGGTTGTGCAGTAACAGGAAGCTGCGTCAGAGTGCAGGCAGGACCCAATCCAAGCACTCCCATGTGGGATGCAGGCTTCCCAAGCTACAGCTTTTCCCTACTGTGCCACAAGGCCTACCCCTATTCTACTGCATGCTATAAACTACTGATCGCAATCCTCTAAATCTATTTCATAATCTAGTGGATGACAACTTACCATTTGAAAAATGCTGGTCTGTGTAATCATTTTTTCCTAAAGGATACAGGCTTAAAAATCTATGAATATGAATGAATGAAAATTTCTATTATCTCTAATAAAACTAGAAATTTGTTGAGTGAAAAAAGACATTGAAATCCTAACAGATCCCTTTTGCCAATTATATATATACTTGTATATATAATATATATATATACACAATTAGATCAAGGACATTAGCTGTTCTATATGCAAGCATATGCATGTATGTCTGAGTGTACCCACACATGGCTCTGATATGACTTCACTGCTAGTATCTATGTTAAATTGCGTTACTTTTGCACGGTTGCGGCTATAGTAAAAGCTCCCTGCGGGGAATCGCAGGATTCTGACTGACGGGGTTATTTCAGTTGTTCTTCACCATCCAAGACTTGCAACGAGCCACAAGAGTTTTCTGACAGGACTTGGCAAGCTTGGCATTGCAGCCAGTGCTGTTTATTCTGTTGGCATATTTGTGATCCTTTTTGGCTATTTTCTAAAATACGGGGTGTGTGTGAGTGTATGCGCGTATGTAGGTATTTGAAAATATTCAATTGAATATACATAGATACAGATGGATATATATGAATACTTTATCAACTCTTTATTGGCTACATTTGTACCTGAGTTATGTATATACTATTATAATGATGACTAGTTTTTTTCTTGGACAAGGTACCTTACATCCTCACCACAAAATATAATCCATATTTATTATATATTAATTTTAAAAGCTTAACATATGTCAATATTACATATTAAGCTATTAACTCTACATGTTTCAGAAAATAATCCAGAATAGGTGAAGTCATAGTAAAAAAATAAGATGTTTTAAATTATAAGAATATTAATAACTTTCTATTCCAGTTGATTGACACATTTCTCTTTGCATCTGAAGAAGAAACTATGCTATTGCTCCTCATTGTTCATATTTTGTTCTTCACCAGAATTTACCAGGACATTTTCTCTTTTTGGCTATTTCAAGAACAGGAAAAATCCAGTCTGGAGTCAGAACATGACCCACCCACTCCAAAGAATCCAAGAAATGTTCCTAGTGTACCCCCTGGAGCATGTGGTAAGCTCAAGGTAACCACCAGCTGCTTTTACCTTGTCACTGACATATAGTCTAGCAACAGAATATTTACTAAGGTGGCGGCCAGGTCAGTGTTGTGACATTGCAAGGTAAGCTGCTACCTGCAATACCAGCATCCCATATGAATGCAGGTTCGAGTCCCAGCTGCTTTACTTCTGATCCAGCTCCCTGCTAATGTGCCTGGGAAAGCAGGAGAAGATGGCCCAAGTCCTTGGGTCCCTGGCACCTACACAGGAGACCCAGACGGAGCTCCAGGATTCTGGCTTCAACCTGACACACCGTTGGCGTTTGCAGCCAGCTAGGGAGTGAACCAGCAGACGGAAGATCTCTCTCTCTCTCTCTCTCTCTAACTCTATCTTTCAAATAAATAAATAAATATTTTTAAAACAAAAAAGTGGGGATGAATAAAACAAAGGGATATGGAGATGGAGGAAAAAGGAAAATCCAGAAGTATAGTTGTATGAGTTCCAGTCGTCATTTGAGAACATATCCAATTTTTGCTTTTAAGCAAATATATGCTTTGTATCTATTAGCTGATTAAGAACAATAATTGGATCACTGATCATTTTCTTGTTTTTCAAATTAGTAGTTAAACCCACTGACTATAATACATCCCAATCTCTAAAATCTCTATTTTTGGTTCCTCTTTGTATAACCCTTCCTTTCCAACAATTCTAATTTCTTTACATCCTGCTATTTCCACAGTATGATTCTTTCAGGCTTTTCAAATCTGCCATGTCCTCTGGCTCTCACGTCTTCCTCCCTTTCCAAACTGACATCTCTCAAGTTCAAATTTGGAATATACTTCTCTGACAAATTCTTAATTTGGAAAAAAAATTCCCTTTTTTCTTCACATCATGGTTAAAATGACTGTTGCACAGTCTTTTGATCTTCCTCTTCTTCCTCTTGTCTTTTTTTTTTTTTTAAGATTTATTTATTTGAAAGTCAGAGTTGCACAGAGAAAGAAGGAGAGGCGCAGAGAGAGAGAGAGAGAGAGAGGTCTTCCATTCACTGGTTCACTCCCCAGTTGGCCACAACAGCCAGAGCTGCAGGATCCAAAGCCAGGAGCCAGGAGCTTCTTCCAGGTCTCCTACGCAGGTGCAGGGGCCTAAGGACTTGGGCCATCTTCTACTGCTCTCCCAGGCCAAAGCAGAGAGCTGAATCGGAAGTGGAGCAGCCAGGACTTGAACTGGTGCCCATATGGGATGTCGGCACTGCAGGCGGCTGCTTTACCCTCTACACCACAGTGCCAGCCCCCCTCTTGTCTTAGAATATGAGCTCCTTGAGAGCTGAAATTATATAATATTTATATTGATTAATTAATTTATTGATGCATTGATTAACGTGCCTGTTCTGAATTGTTTACGATTCTTAGGAGCCCTTCCTTGTTGGGAAGCCCTTATGTCTGTCCTTTCTGAGTTTTTAGAATGTACTTAATAGAAGTTCAGGAGACTAGACTGAACATCTATTGAAGGCTGTCTTCTTTACCTAAGATTTAAGCAAGTATCATGACCCAGAGTCACTTGAGAATTGTTATCATCAGTAACAGATGACGGCAATCTCTACAGTATGTGTGCATTAGGTGGGTTCCTTCTAATACCAGAGATAAGCTATTTTGAAAGCTTTCATCACCACAGTTACTTTTCACTCTGGCTGAAGGACTGCTGTAGTAGAACGCATAATCTAACAAGTCCTGGGTCAATTAAAAAAACGGGGATTCAATTTGTTGCTGTTTCTGCTGAAGTTGGAGATGCTTTCCTTTCAAAGCTAGACACCTGCTCAAGATGGAAATTTGTAATTGTTAGTAGTCCCTGAGTTGGCATCGTTTCTCACTACCTGGTGCCCAATGATAGAGGGATTGCTTATGCCTAATGGCTGATTCTCTGCACATTTGTCTGATCTATCCTACCTGGAAGAAGATAAAATGTTCTTACACCGACTACTTTTTATTGCTTCTTCCAGGCAGAATTTGGAACTATTTCACTCCTGGTGAAACTCAACTGTGATTTTCTTTTGCCTGGTGTGGAATTCAAAGACTAAATTTTTCCCCTATTTTATGCATGAATTTAAACTAACCAAAATGCTAATGAAATATAATTCCTAAACAAAGGAAGCTTTTACAAGAGAATTTTATCCATTTTTGTGTTTCAATTCAGTAGCAGAACTTTACAGAAAGGGGTTGAGCAACATTGGGCCACCTTGTATAAAGAAAATAGGCAGAATTTATCAGTCTTATCCATACCTATAGGGAGGAAAATGTATTATCATTATTTGGTAGAGTTTTGAATATATCACACCCCATTTGGGAAAATGTCCAAGACTTTTGTTTTCCCAGTGCCCTCATATTCCCTTAGCTGCTGCCTCAAAGAATTATTAAGTTGAATTTTAAGCAGAGAATAACTCAGTAATCTTAGTAAGAAATGAAAACCTGGAATAAGGCAGTCACAGTCAAAGTGCAAAGCTCACATCTGAGAAATACCCAGAGTTATAATCAAAATAATGATGGAAGGGGAAGAAGCTAGACGCAGAGATAGAAATCAGACTGCTCTAGTTAACTCGTTACTGCAATAACGTGGAAGGGAAATGAAAGAGCAAATCCATCTAAACAGCTAAGGAGAACCAAACAGATTTGCTTATATTAGACCAATTTTGATAATAAAAAATGACAACTGCAGGGCTAGCACTGTGGCTTACTGGGTTAAGCCTCCACTTACTGCATCCCATGTGGGTGCCGGTTTGAGTCTTGGCTGCTCCACTTTTGATCCAGCTCCTTGCTGATGGCCTGGGAAAGCAATGGAGGATGGCCCAAATGCTTGTGTCCCTGCATCTGCTTGGGAGATCTGGAGGAAATTCCTGGCTCCTGGCTTCAGATCAGCCCCATTCCGGTCATTGCAGCCATTTGGAAGTGAACCAACAGATGGAGGGCTTCTCTCTTGCTCTCCCTCTGTCTCTCAAATAAATACATAAATCTTTTTTTAAAAATGACAATTACATTTGCTTTGTCCAAAAGAATTAAAGCCAGAAGGAGTCATACTAGTCTTTGACAATCTCAATAGCATTTCTGCAATTTCCCAATTCCAATATTCCTTCCAGGTTTTTGTGTGTACAGGAAAATATTCAGTGGTAAGTAGTATGCGCTTTCTTGGGTCTCTAAAATACCAGAAAACCTGCAGATGTTTTCTTTGTAATAATAATAATGCTAGATAAGTGCACTTTCCCAAAGATTATAGTACATTATCCTCACATTAATCTCTCCAGGGAAGATATTATCCTCATTGTACATATGGAAACAAGCTCAAAGAAGTTAAAAGGTTTGTATGATGACAAGTGGAAAATAATGACTCTAAGTATTGTCACTGCTTTCTCTGCATGGTGTGGTCTGCCTGCCTATGACACAGGGGTGGGGGGAGCTGAGGTATAAAGCATTTCTCATTAGCTGTGTACAGCCTAGCAGAGAAAACACAACACAAGTAAAATTATACTTTGATTTCCTAAATTGTGATATCTCAAGATTGGGATTATTGTGCAAGGGCCTGAAATGCATGCAGCAGCTAAGAACTATTCAACTGATCACCATTTCTCTTGTTTGTGGTAATTATTGCCATGCGCCTCCTCTCACATTGTCTCCTACAGAACTTGTGTGTTGGTAAGGTCAGAAGACAGCCTCACTGTAAACAGACTTTCCTGTTCTTCTGTCCAGACGTGGCTTTCCTGGTGTTACCCACTTCTGCTTCATGACTGTATGTTGTCTAGAGAACAGGCCCACTGTGCCTTCTTTGTTTCACGGGAGAGGCCTGCCGAAGACTTTGGATTTTAATTTGAAAAATCAATGTTCTCCAAAAAGGATGAATTCATCCCCTTAGGCTCCTTTCATTAATAAGAGCTGCAGGAAAAGTAGAGTTGAGGAGTAGGATTCAAGGTTAGAGGTAGAAGACCACACAACCTTGGAGAAGCCTTAAAAAATAACAGAGAAAAATGTGGTTTATTAGTTATACTAGTTACAGAATGAACAGCATATTGTATGTGCTGTGTTAGAGGTATGTTATGAATAACAAAAGCCCTGGAGCATTTACATATTTGTTTTCAGCAATCCTGGCAGTTGGATTTCACCATTCTATGCCTCTTTGCCAGAATCACTAAACACTGGTACATATGGCATCTGAAGTACCATATGCCATAGAAAATGTTAGCTGATGCCTATACTTCTATATTATATTTTTATTTCAGATTTTTGCAGTTTGAACAAAGAATAGTAGAAAAAACAAAATATTGGACAAGCAGTAAACAGTAAAGTGAAAAAAATGTCTTCAGAGAAAGCAAATAAAGGAAATGAATCTATCATGAGCTAACATGGCTATATGGTAATGACTAAGATATGAGAAGCGATTGTTTTGCACGAACAAATTTCCATAGAATTTCATTCTATTATTTTGGAGCTAAAGGCTATGACATGAAGAGTAAGGGTTGGCATACTTTTCTTACCTTCTTTCTGACATTTCTTGCTAAAATCATAGTCTCCGTCTGATTGAGGTTAATTAACATGAAGCATACAGATAATAATGTCTAAAATCCAGGCTAAAACAGAAAAATTCTATTATCAGAAATTGCTTTTGCAATATTTATGCAGGCCTTTTACCAGGATTTGTTGTTAGTACCAAGGTTCTTTCAGTTTATGTTCTTAGATACAGGCAGACTCCAAAGTGAAAATCAGTTTGATTTAATATCTAGTTTTCTCAAAACAGAAGAAAATAATCCTCTGGCAAACTTTCATGAATAAGAAAAACATCAAAGTAACTGGTATGTAATAGGTAACTCACTGGAAATTGTTGAGATAATAATCCCAGGGGAAAATGATTTATTTCATTTTCCAAATGCAGCTTATTCTTAAAAAAAGATTTATTTATTTGAAAGATAGAGTGAAAGACACACACACACACACACACAGAGAAAAAGAGAGAGAGAGAGGGAGGGAGGGAGGAAGGGAGGGAGAGAAAAAGTATTTCATCCACTGGTTCATTCTCCAAATGGCCACAATGACTGGAAATCCATCCAGGGTCTCTGTGAGGATGGCAGGGGACCAAACACTTACGCCATTATCCACTGCTTTCCCAGGCATGTTAGCAGGAAGCTGGACTGGGACCCAAGCCAGGGCTCTGATGAGGGATGCTGATGTGGCAAGTGGCTGCTCAGAGGGCTGCACCGCAACGCTAGCCCCAGCACTTTACTCTTTCTAGCCATCTCAAAAACTTGACCCAGACTGATTACTTTGAATTTGGATGATGGCCTGGAATGGGCAAACAAGCCAAAACTGTGGAAACTCATAAGATGTTAGGATAACTGACTAGTATTTGGATGAGGAAGCAATGGAGTAAGAAGTGAGAAGAAGAAATTTTTTAATGTAAAGTATGCAAGTTGTATTTCAGCTTTAAAATCTTTGCGTAACATTAATACATTTATAGCACTCTATTGTGCTTTAAAGCTGAAAGGTTGTTCCTTCTCATGTGAAATAAACAATTCAGCAAGTTGGGTATTTATACTTTCCCATTTCACAATGGGAAAAAAAAAAAACAGCTCAGAAATAGTGCCCTCTTGTCTTTGTGCCCCAACTACATTCTGGAATTGCATTCCATTGTGGAAGTACTCCAGCCATGAATTAGAAGATTAAAAATAAGATACTCATGCATATATATATAAATACATATATTTGAAAAGCAAAGTTACAGGGTGGGGGGATACAGAAGGAGGGAGATCTTCCATCCACAGGTTCATTCCCCAAATGGCTGCAACAGCTGTGCCAGGGCGAAGCCAGGAGCCCAGAGCCTCATCCAGTTCTCCCACATGGTGGCAGGGCCTAAGTACTTGGCCCTCTGCTGTTTCCCCAGGTGCATTAGAAGGGAGCTGGATTGAAGGTGGAGCAGTTGGGTGTCAAGCCGGCACCCATATAGGATGCCGGCATTGAAGAAGGTGGCTTAACCAGCTACACCATAACCCTGAACCAAGATACCTTTTTTCCCCACAATAATTATATATTGCCCCCAAAGTTTCAATATTTTATGACTCTTAAATTTTTTCCTATGTGTTTGCTTCTCACTGGGGTCTGTGAAGAAGTCTGTGTAAATTGAGTGCCGTATTTTCCGTGCTCCAATCATTACAGAATCAAGAGTCCCAGGTTCCCAAACCTGGTCAGAGAAATCCAGTGTGTGAGACTTCTACAATGCTACGTGAATTGAACTCAGTAGTCAGACTTGGAATGGGGCATCTTAACTTGAATATCAACTGCTATGCCAAATGACTGCCTCTCTGTGTGTCTCTCAGAGATGTTGGTCATTGAATTCAGTGTCCATTCAAGTATAACCCATGTTGCTTTCATCTTGAGATCCTTAATTGCATCCTTAATTGAGATCCTTTCTCAAAACAAGGTCACATTCTCAGTTTCTGGGGGTCAGGATATGAACATATATCTTTTGTGGATACTGCCATTCAACCCTCTACTAGGGTGCTCCCTTTAACCTCTCCAAATTCACATCTGTCACACAAGTAAAATAGATTCATGCTATCCCACCATCCTTCAAGTCTCAACCCATTGCATCTTTGAGTTTAAGTACAAAGCTCAAAACTCCCAATCTCTTCATCTATGGGTTAGAGTGGGTATCATCCACCCTGGGGAAGACTGTTCTACATCTATGGATGCATACAACAAGAAAACAAATGATCTGCTTCCAAAATAGACATTCCCGTTACAAAAGGGAGAGACTAGAAGGAATAAAGGTCACCAGTTCCAAGTCTGAAGTAGCTGGAGGGCGTTCTGTTAGGAGCCAAGGCCTGAACTCACACTCTGTTTCTTGATGCTTTGCCATCTGAGACTGTTAGCAGGTCCCCAGCCCTCTGCTCCACTGGTAGCGGCTCCACTTTGGGGTCATCGTTTCTTTTTCTGGAAGTGTAGACATCTTTGCAGCTGTAATTTCTTGTCTATGTAATTTTGGGAGCTCAATATCTTTCTCTTATTTTCTCCATTACCTATCCCTTTCAATCCAAGCTAACAGTGTCCCTGCTGATAGAACCTAATCAAAGAATTTGTGGTCTCCTACGTGTGCCACAAGGGTCTAAATGGCACCAGACAAGAGAGTCCTCCACCCATCTTTTCCAGGCTGCCCATCTCGAGTCCTGGCATATGCAGAGATGTTGGAGTGGACGATAAACCACACGCCTAATAGCTCTGCAGAAGTTTCTCCAGCCATGTGCTTGGCCTTCTTTCCAAATCACACTTCCGGAACAATGCATATCCTCATTTTAGCAGGCTTTATCACCCGGATAGGTCAAGAACATCCCAGATCATCAAGTGTTGATTCGTTTTTAACACTTACTTCCTTAACTTCTCTCTTTCCCATTGCATTTTACTAAGCAAAAAGGAAAGACACAGGCCACACCTTTAACGCTTGACTTGCCACTGTCTTCAGCTATGCATCTAATTCCATCCTTTACAATTTGTTTTCTTCACAATTGTGTAACAGTTCAGTCAGGATCTTCCCAGTACATAGCAATTCATTGAATTTTTAATTCATTGAACTTTTAAAAGTTCATGGAAAATTCGTATTACAAAAAAAAGTATGCATGGTTTCAAAAGTTTTTTCACCAAAATAAATCTTCTAATTTCATTTTTTCCAAGAACTTCTTGAAGTATCTGTGTGTATAAAATTCCTTTAGTTTCCAATAACGGAGTCATCATTTCCTTCTGCGTCCTCACCGGAATCTTCCATCCTTCTTTCTGCCCACACACTCTTCAAGGCAGTCTAGCATTTTCCTATCATGTGTTCAAGTTTCTTCCAGTCTCTACCCATTCATTACTCAGTTGTTGTATAAATGAGCCGCTTGCATATGAATTTATTTGTGCCTAAACTGTCATTTATTTGCAGTAGGCTAAGATCCATTAACTTGGAATCTTACCAGCATCAAACTCAAACTTTCACATACTCCGTTACTTTAAATATATGACAAATAAGCACATTTCTAGCCTTCTTTGAATCCCACCACAATATCTGCTAGCCAGATAGTATAACCCCAGGATCTGTAAAGATCCCACACAGCAGCTGCCTCTAGAATGCTCTGACGGAGGGAGGGTCCCCACAGGCTGCTGAGTGACCATCTCCTAGACACACAAGCTTCCTCTCCTAAGCTCTCTCCCACAGGACTTCCCTGTTCCCCTCACCTTTTGAGGAGCGGCCTCACACCTCAGCCTCTGAACAGTCTCAGGCAGTGAGGGACTTCCTCTGTGCCACGAATCTAAGCATTATACAAATAACGCCAATACGTGCTACTGCCACCTGGTGGTCATTTCTTGTCCTCGTTCAGCCACTAATACTTCCAACCTCTACCAGCAGTGATATTTTTGGCTACAGCAGCCCTCCACCTTTCAGGATTATCATTTTGCCTGGTTAGGAATGTCCTATAAACAAAAACAACATTATGCAAGTTCTTCAGATTATCTTCTTTCACTCAGCTTAATGCATTTGAGATTCATTCACGCTTTTCTGTGTGTCACCAGCGTGTTCCTTTTTCTTGCAGTATAGTATTCCACTATATGTGTGTATCAATGCGGTTTGCCCATTCATGGAGGATGTTATGGTTGTTTTCAGTTTTTGATAATTACAAATATATTTCTCTAGGGTAAAGAACCAAAATAGGAGATAGTTGGATTTTATAAGTGTACGTCCAACTTCATTTTAAAAAACTACTCCCAAACTCTTCCAGAATGGCTGAATCATTTAACATTCCCAAATGCAACATAGATTGCAATTCCTTTGCATCCTCATCAGTAATTAGCATTTTCAGTATTTTGTTTAAATTTTAACTATTCTTATACTGAAAATCTTTGTGGTTTGACTTTTTATATCCATAATAACTTAAAATGCTGAACACCTTTTATGTATTTATTTTCTAACCATAATCCTCACTGGTGAGTGTATTTTCAAATCATATAACCATATTTCAAATGAACTCTATTTCCCTCCTTGTGAATTTTAAGAGTTTTCTATTTATAAGTCCTTTGTCAGATATAAGTCCTTTGTCAGCTTTCTCCTAGTATACAGTTTATCTTTTCATTCTCTTGACAGTGCCTTTCACAAGGGAAAATGTTTTAAAATTTATTAAATTCAACTTTTAAAATGAATTGTGTTTGTTATCCTGTAAGAATGCTTTACTAACCTAGTTAAGTTAATATCATAAAGGTCTGTTTTCCTCCAAAGTTTTGTGGTTCTAGGGTTTACATGTGGATCTATGCTATGATCAATTTTATATTATTATTGGTGTAAGATAAGGAATTTAGTTTCTTGGGGTTTTTGGCATATGGATGTCCAATTGTTCCAATAGCACTCATAAAAACAAATAAAATTAATCTTTCTATATTTAATTATTTTTGCAACTTTGTCAAGAATCAAATGATTATATTTATATGGATCTACTTTGGATTCTAGACTGATGAATGTCAATATCACACTGACATGATTACTATAATTTTACAGAACATCCAGAAGTCATGTGCTATTAATTTTCTAAATATAGGGTTTTTTCCAAGATTGTTTTAGCTCTTCTAGTTTCTTCACCTTTCCATATAAATTTTAGAATCATCCTATCTACATTTACATAAATATCTTTTTGGGGTTTTGATTAAAATGTGCTAAATCTGTAGATTAATTTGGGTAGAATTGACAACTTTCTTAGATTTGAGCATTCCAATTCATTAACAAGGTATATCTTTTCATTATTTAATTTTTTAAATTTCCTTCATCAGCATTTTGTAGTTTTCAGCATTGACACTGCAGTTTGATTAGGTTAATTACTAGGTATTTATCTTTTTTGAGGAGCTTTTGCAATTAAAAATAATATTGGGCTGTTCACTTCTAGTGTGTAGAATAGTGATTGTTTCGTGTGTTTTTGTCAACGTATGTTCTGTGAGCTTACTGAACTCACATATTCATCTTTGAATTTTAAAAATAAATTTCCAGGAATTTTTCATGTTGGAAATTCTGTCACCTGCAAATAAAAACAGGTTATTTCTTTCTTTCTACCTCATGCATATTTTATTTATTTTATTTCCTATTTATTTCCTTTTCTTGCTGGATTGCAATGGTTAGGATTACAAGGATGATGTTCAATAATGATAGTGAAGGGGGGACAATCTTTCTGTCCTACAATCATGGAAGAGAACTTTCATTCTATCAACAGTGTGTACAACATTATAAATTATTCGTAGATGTCCTTTATCATATTGAAGAAGTTCCTTCCATTGCTGGTTTGATGGGACTTTTAATCAAGAAGGTATGTTCCAGCTCCCTGCTGGTGGGCCTGGGGGTTGGAGGGGTGGCAGATGATGAGCCAAGTACCTGGACCCCTGGACCCACATGGGAGGCCTGGAGGAAGCTCCTGGATCCTGGTTCTGATCTGCCAGGCTCCAACCATTGCCGCCATTTGAGAAGTGGACCAGCAAAGGAAGTCTCTCTCGTTGTCTCTCCCTATCTGTCTCTGTGACTCTGCCTTTAAAATAAAAATAGATCTAGAAAAAAAAAATAGAAAAGGGGGGAAGGGAAGGGAAGGAAGGGGAGGGGAGGGGAGGGGAGGGAGATAGGGAGGGAGGGAGGGAGGGAGGGAGGGAGGAAGGAAGGAAAGAGAAAGAAAGAGAAAGAAAGAGAAAGAAAGAGAAAGAAAGAGAAAGAAAGAGAAAGAAAGAAAGAAAGAAAGAAAGAAAGAAAGAAAGAAAGAAAGAAAGAAAGAAAGAAAAGAGAGAAAGATAAAAATATAGATAAAAAGAAAGGAGAAAGAAATGTTGTATCACATACAAAGGAATAAATTGGAGCTGTATCTTACCCCATATATAAATATGAACTCAAAATGGACAAAAGGGGGCCAGCGCTATGGTGCAGGTTAATCTTCTGCCTACAGCATCCTCAACCCATATGGGTGCCAGTTCTAGTCATAGCTGCTCCTCTTCTGCTCCAGCTCTCTGCTATGGCCTGGGAAAGCAGTGGAAGATGGCCCAAGTCCTTGGGCCCCTGCACCCATGTGGGAGACCTGGAGGAGGCTCATGGCTTTGGATCAGCTCAGCCCCAGCCATTGCAACCACTTGGAGAGTGAACCAGCAGGTGGAAAACCCTTCTCTCTCTCTCTCTCTCTCTCTCTCTCTCTCACTGTCTGTAACTCTACCTCTCAAATAAATAAATAAAATCTTGGAAAAACATGGACAAAAGACTTAAATGCATGACCTGAAACTGTAAGAGCATAAAATGAATACTGATTAAAGAGCTCCTTTTTAAAAAAGAAGAAATTATTTATTTGAAAATTAGAGTTACAGAGAGAGAGGAAGAGACAGATTTACCATCTATTGGTTCACTCTCCAGATTTGATACAATGTCCAGAGTTGCACCAGGCCTAACCCAGGGGTCTGGAGCTTCTTCCATGTCTCCCACGTGGGTGTCAGGGGTCCAAACACGTGGGCCATCCTGTGCTGGCTTTCCCAGACCATTAGCAGGGAACTGGATCAGAAGTGGAGAAGTTGGGACATGAACTGGCACTTATTTCACCAGCCCCAGAGTAAAGCTTCATGATGTTGGCCTTTGCAAAGATTTTTGAGTATTTCCCCAAAAGAACAGGCAAAAGGAAACAAAAATAGACAAATGGGATTTATATCAAAACAAAAAAGGTTCTGCATGTTAAAGGAAACACTCAACAGAGTGAAGAAACAACTTACAGAATATGAGGAAATATTTGCAAACCACATGTCTGATAAGAGGTCAATATCAAAAATATATAGGGGGCCAGCGCTGTGGCTCACTTGGTTAATCCTCCGCCTACAGCGCCAGCATTACATATGGGCACCATGTTCTAGCCCAGCTCTCTGCTGTGGCCCAGGAAGGCAGTGGAGGATGGCCCAGGTGATTGGGCACCTGCACCCGCATGGGAGACCAGGAGGAAGCACCTGGCTCCTGGCTTCGGATTGGCGCGGCGCTGGCCATAGCGGCCATTTGGAGAGTGAACCAATGGAAGGAAGACCTTTCTCTCTGTCCCTCTCTCTCACTGTCTAACTCTGTCAAATAAATAAATAAAAAAAAAGAGTGTATGGGGGCTCTCTGTCTGCCTCTAAGTAAATATATATATATATATATATGGAACAAAAACAGCTCAATAGCAAAACAAATAATTTAAAAATAGACAAAGAATCTGAATAGACATTTATTAATGGACATTCAAATGGTCAACATGTATATAAAAAAATCCTCAATATCCATAATTAACAGGAATAGGCAAATTAAAATGACAATGAGTTAGCTCCTCACATCTGATAGAGTGACTTTTATCAAGAAGACAAAAGGTAGCAGGTGTGGGCAGGAATGTGAAGAAAGAGAACCCTTGTACAATGTTGATAGGAATGTAAATTACTGGAATAATTATGGAAAACAGTGTGCAAGTTTCTCAAAAAATTAAAAATATAACCATTTTATTATCTGGCAATTTCACTTCTGGTTTATATACACAATGGGATATTATTTAGCATTTAAAAAACAAGAAGGAAACCTTGTCATTTGCAATGACATAGATGAACCTGGAGAATATTTTGCTAAGTGAACAACAAACCAATGCAGAAAGAAAGACACTACATGCTCTCACGTCAAAGATGTAGAGTAGAATGATGGTTACCAAGGGCTGGTTGGAGATTGAGCCAGGAAGGGGAGATGTTGGTCAAAAGGTATGCGGTTCTGTTAGATAACAAGCACAGATTCTGGAGATCTATTGTACATATATGTTTACTATAGTTGGCAATAATGTACTGTATGCTTGAAATTTTTTATTAAAAACTTGATTTTATATACTTGCATTGTGGCATAGCCAGTAAAGCTGCCTCCTGCAGTGCCAGCATCCCATATGGGTGCCAGTTCAAGTCCTGGCTGCTCCACTTCCGATCCAGCTCTCTGCTATGGCCTGGGAAAGC